>NC_142080.1:3810000-3967500 GCF_059756535.1 Pantherophis guttatus
AAGCAATCGGAAGGAATGGCTTGTTCCTCACCGGACGTCCCGCCTCATCCTTATCCACTTAACCAATGAAGTTGTAGTATAGATACTGAGGGGGGGGAAGGTGAGAGGCTGGAAGCCGTGGGCGGCTCCCTATTGATTGGTGGCCCGTCAGAGCCAATGAAAACACCACGTCGGCGCTGCCCCTCCCCTTCAATCGCGTGCGACGGACGGAACCATCGGCACTCGCGCCTGCGCAGACTGAATTTTATTATTTTATTTAAAAAAAAAACTCCCCCACCCACCCTCCTCAATTTCTTCAACGGCCGGTCTTTTGCCTATGTCGCCCCCTTCGTAGAGCCGGAATCCCGACCCGAGAACGGAGGGCATGTCGGGGGTCCGCGAGGTGGTGACGCTTCAGCTGGGCCACTACGCGGGGAGCGTGGGCGCTCACTGGTGGGGCCTTCAGGTGAGGCGAAAGGGCGGAGGACGGAGCGCGCATGCGCCGACAGGGCCTAGAAAGGGGAAAAAAAACTATTGATGGCGTCATTCCAAAGGAAACTCGTGATTGGACCGGAGCCAATGTGGGCGGGGTTTGTGCATTTCCGCATTATCTCTAGTAAAACTCAGCAAAAGTGCATGTGGGAAGCTGCGCATGCGCATCTCTCCCACCCATTAATTTAAAGTGGCATGCATGGCTTTTTTTTCTTTTTGCAGCTTTTATCCTCATAACAGCCCTGTAAGGTAGGCCAGGATTACAGCTGCAAAAGCCCAGGTGGCTGCTGCAAAGGGTTCCTTCCTTCCTTTCTGGTTTTATTTTTATTTTGTTTGGCAGATCCTGGTGGATTTTTGCACTCGGATCGCCCAATTTTTTTTTTTTAGTGGGGGGTTGGACTGGATGACCTCACAAGATCCCTTCCCGATTTTTTTTTTTAATCGGTAAAAAAAACCAAAATGACTCCATCCCAAGCGTGCTATAGGCTTGGGGCGTAGTGGCATACAGGTAATTCCTTGACTTTTTTAACGACCGCAATTGAGCCCCAGATTTCTGGCGCTAAACGCGAAGAGTCGTTAAAAGTGCATTTCGTCCCGCTTTACGACCTTGTTCGGGTGAATCTGGCTCCCTTGTTGCCTTTGCTCGTCGGAAGGTTGCAAAAAAGGGATCGCAAAAATACGAGTCGGTTGCCCAGGATTCTGGATTTTGATCACGTGAGCATGGAGAGATCTTGCAACCGGTTGCGCGTGTGAAAAAACACATAGAAGTCCCTTTTTTCCGTCATACCTTCCAATGGTCACTAAGTGAACTGTCATAAGTGGAGAACTACCTTGCAATGCGGAAAGGCCGAATACACAAGTCCAAAATGCAACCGGGATTATGAAACTGCTCAGATTGGGATTTTATTAATTTCTTACCCTTTTATTATTATTGTTTTAGTATATTATTATTATATACTTTATTCATGAAACCTGAAACTCAAGTCAACTGAACATTCAAAAATGCATCACAAATACCATTGACTGGTGATAATGGTTGATACAGGTTGCTGCCAGCGTCCTAGGTATCAACCAAGTACCTTCTTAATATTATTATTATTATTATTATTATTATTATTATTATTATTATTATTATTATTATTATCTTTATTCACTAAATATGAAACTCAGTCAACTGAACATTCAAAAATGCATCACAAATACCATTGACTGGAGCTAATGGTTGATACGGGTTGCTGCCAGCGTCCTAGGGATCAACCAAGTACCTTCTTAATATTATTATTATTATTATTATTATTATTATTATGGTTTTATTAACTTCTTACCCTTCCATTTTAGAACGTTCGGATTGGAAGGGACCTTGGAGGTCTTCTAGCTCGAGCAGGAGAGCCAATCAGATCTGATTTTTTTTCTCTGAAGTCCGTAACCCTTTTAATTTTCTGCTTTCCAGGAAGCTCTGTTCTCATCCAATTCCGCGGCTTCCGATTTAGACGAAGCCATTCAGCATGACGTCCTGTTTCGAACGGGGAGGACAGTGCAGGGTCGCGAGACGTTCACCCCCCGTCTCATCCTTATGGACCTCAAAGGTGAGTTGCAAATTCTCTTTGAGAAGCACGCATGCGTAGCGGGAGATGGGGAGGTTCATGCCTCGCTTAGCGGCATGAATTTTGGTCGCAGTTGGGAGTCGTAAGTTGAAGCCCAGCTGCCTCTTGATGTCTTTCAGCCCAAAAGGGTCTCTTAAAAATATATATATAATTTTGTTTTATTCCTGGGCAGAAAGTCTCACCTCTTTGAAACAGGAGGGATACCTGTATGAGGATCCGAAAACAAACACACCCATAGCTTGGTGAGTGGATATATTATTATTATTATTATTATTATTATTATTATTATTATTATTATTATTTTCATCAAACATGGAACTCAGTCAACTGAACATTTAAAAATGTATCACAAATGTTATTATTATTATTTATTATTAGTGCCGGATGTAAGTTTGTTTCCTTCTTTTTGTGTATTTTAACCTGGAAATAGAAAAATTAATTTTTTATTTATTTTCTATTTATTTCTATTATAATTATTATCTCTTTTATTCATTAAACACGAAACTCAAGTCCACTGAACATTCAAAAATGCGTCACAAATATTATTATATTATTATTATTATATTATTATTATTATTTAATTAATTAATTCGCGGCAGATGTTGGTAAGTTTGTTTCCTTCTTTTTGTGCATTTTAACTTGGAAATAGAGAAATAAAATTAAAAATCATTAAAAACAAGCACGAGAAAAAAACAAGCCGGGTTTCGCAGGGGATGTGGCCTGCCAGAACCAAGATGAAGGTGGCTTGTGAAGCAAGGGTTGTTGCCAACCGGCTTAAGGCTTAAAAAACAGAAGCCGTTGATATTTCTCGATTTAAAAACCGGCGCTCGGTAGGGCCTGCAAG
The DNA here is from genome assembly GCF_059756535.1 of Pantherophis guttatus. NCBI lineage: Eukaryota > Metazoa > Chordata > Lepidosauria > Squamata > Colubridae > Pantherophis > Pantherophis guttatus. The sequence goes on from NC_142080.1 coordinate 3,812,920, forward strand.
GCCGTGTACCCTGGCGGCGCTTGTGGGATCGGAGAGCTCCTTTTCACAGTCCTGTACGGGGGAAGCCTCCTTGTCCTAGAATCATTTCAGGGACCGTCCTCTGCGGATCTCCCAGCCGGTTTCCGACAACTCAGTGCAAAAGCCCACTTTGCTTGACAAACGGAGGCAAAAAGAGGGGCGCTAAAACCAGGGGACTCGTCGAACAACCGTTTGCCTTAGCAGCGGAAATTCTAGTCCCGATTGGGGTTGCAAGTGGAAGACGGCCTGTATTTCCTGTCCCGGTTCATACGAACGGATCTTCCCCTTGCAGGAAGGGGAGCCTCACGACGCACCAGCAAGACCCAGTGCCCCCCAGTCCCGTTTTGGAAGGCCTTGACCAACCTGAGGTGAGCCTCACTCTTTCTTCCCCCTAATTTCTAAGAATTGGGGTTTCTTCCCATATCTATCTATCTATCTATCTATCTATCTAATCTATCTATCTATCTATCTATCTATCTATCTATCTATCTATCTATCCTCCTCAATCTCTATATCTATCTGTATCTATCTATCTCTATCTATATATCTAAGGTATCTATCTCTATATCTATCTATCCTTCTCTATCTCTATATCTCTATCTCTATATCTAAGGTATCTATCTCTAGCTATTTCTATATCTATCTATATCTCTATATCTATCTATTTCTATATCTATCTATCTATCTCTATCTCTATCTCTATATCTAAGGTATCTATCTCTAGCTATTTCTATATCTATCTATATCTCTATATCTATCTATTTCTATATCTATCTATCTATCTCTATCTCTATCTCTATATCTAAGGTATCTATCTCTATCTATCTAAGGTATCTATCTCTATATCTATCTATCTATCTATCCTTCTCTATCTATATCTCTATCTCTATATCTCTATCTATATATCTAAGGTATCTATCTCTATCTATTTCTATATCTATCTCTCTATATCTATCTATTTCTATATCTATCTATCTCTATATCTATCTATCTCTATCTCTATCTCTATCTATCTCTATCTCTATATCTAAGGTATCTATCTCTATATCTATCTATTTCTATATCTATCTATCTCTATATCTATCTATCTCTATCTATCTCTATCTCTATCTCTATATCTAAGGTATCTATCTCTATATCTATCTATCTATCCTTCTCTATCTCTATATCTATCTATATCTATATATCTAAGGTATCTATCTCTATCTATTTCTATATCTATCTATATCTCTATCTCTATATCTAAAGTATCTCTCTCTTTCTCTCTCTCTATGTATATATATATCTATATCTATCTATATCTATATATCTAAGGTATCTATCTCTATTTCTATATCTATCTATATCTATATATCTATCTCTATCTCTATATCTAAAGTATCTCTCTCTTTCTATGTATATATATTATATCTATCTAAGGTATCTCTCTCTCCCTCTCTCTTGCTCTATCTATCTATCTATCTATCTATCTATCTATCTATCTATCTAAGGTATCTCCCTCTCTCTCTCTTATATTATATATAATATATATAATATTATACAGAGCAAAAGCTTACGAGCCATGGGATAAATCTTCCTTTTCCACCCGAGGGACGTCACCTCGATCTTGGGGATAGATAAACTGGGACCAGAGATCTGATCTATTTTTTTTCTCATTTCAGGGCGACAGGTTTTCCAATGGCGACTTTGCCTCCAAGAGCCTCCCTGGTGGTAAAGTTCTCTCTGTGTGTGTTTGTGTTTGTGTGTAGTGGGTACAGTACTCAGGGTTTAACTGGAATGGAGCCTGCCCATTTTATTTAATTTTATTGCATTTTATTTTAATTGATTTTAAATTAGTTAATTTTATTATTTTATTTTACTCTTATATTTCATTCTATTTCATTTTAATTTATTTTATTTTTTATTAGTTTTACTTTTCTTTTAATTATAAATTTAAGTTAGTTTAATAATGTAATTTAAATTTAAATTAATTTTTAGTTCATCGATTTTATTATTTCGTTTTACTTTTATATTTTATTGCAAATAGCCTCACAAGCTGAAGGGCTCGGTCCCCATGCAAAGAGCTTCACCGCCAGGTGAAATGCAACCTGTGCATCTCCTGGTGGTATCTTTTCCTCCCAGGAAAACCACAGCAGCTCGCCAAGCCACTTGCGTCGGAGAGCCCGGCGCCCGCTTGGTCAGACTTCCTCCGTACCAATCTCCACCCGCGTACCATCCTGACCATCCATGAATACAACCGCGAGGAGTGAGTCGAGGGTCCTGGCAGGGAGGAGGGGGGGAAGGGGAATCCTGTTTCTCTTGCCCAATGAGGACCTGCCCGAATTCGCCTTCCCGTCTGTTGCAGGGAATCCAACCGGCTGGAGGCGTTCGGGCAAGGAGAAAAACTCCTGCAGGACGGCCGGTACCTCGAGGAGCTGGAGGATCGGCTGCACTTCTACGTCGAAGAGTGTGATTACTTGCAGGTGAGTAATCCACCCACCACGGGATCTTGTCCCCCCCGTGGCTGTAAAGCAGGGATCTCCAATCTTGGCAACTTTTAAAGACTTGTGGGCTTCAACTCCCAGAATTCCCCGGCACGCGTGATTTTAAGCCAATCACTAGGAGACCGTGAGTTCTAGTCCTGCCTTAGGCTGGGTGACTTTGAGCCAATCACCAGGAGGCGGTGAGTTCTAGTCCTGTTTTTAGGCTGGAAGACTTTAGGCCAATCACCAGGAGACTGGGAGTTCTAGTCAAAGCGGGTTGGATGACTTTGGACCAATCACCCGGAGACCATGAGTTCTAGTACTGCCTTAGGCATAAAAGCCAACTGGGTGACTTTGAACCAATCACCAGGAGGCGGTGAGTTCTAGTCCTGTTTTTTAGGCTGGGCGACTTTAGGCCAATCACCAGGAGACTGGGAGTTCTAGTCAAAGCGGGTTGGATGACTTTGGACCAATCACCCGGAGACAGTGAGTTCTAGTACTGCCTTAGGCATGAAAGGTAGTTGGATGACTTTGGCCGATCACTAGGAGACTGGGACTTCTAGTATTGCCTTAGGCATGAAAGCTGGCTAGGTGACTTTGACAGGGCCAGTTGGGGGATTCTGGGAGTTGAAGTCCACAAGTCTTAAAAGTCACCAAGTTTGGAGACCCCCCCTGCTACAAAGCGTAGGGAGAAACCCTGGAACTTTCCTGGGGTTTCTAAAACCCACTTCCCACCAGGCGCTATCAGCTTGGCATGCTGGGAGTTGTAGTTCAGCAACCCTCGGAAGAACCTCCCAGCTCTTTTTCCTGCCTTCCAGGTCGCCTGGTGCCAATCCCAGATTTTTGTCCATAATTTCATCCTTTCTCAACCGGCCCTGTTTGGAAAAGAGCCCGGATGGCATTTAGCTCTCCAGGAAGTCCCCAAAAATCACCGTCACCCCCTTTTTTCTCCTCCTCCAGGGGTTTCAGCTGCTCTGCGACCTGCACAACGGCTTCTCGGGGGTCGGGTCCAAGGCAGTGGAGCTGCTGCAGGACGAATACGCGGGAAAAGGCATCTTGACTTGTGGGCTGACGCCTGTGCTTCAATCGAGCGTGAGTGAGACTCTGAATTTTTATGTATTTTTCACCAGGAGACGGGGAGTTCTAGTCCGGTCATAGGTATGAAAGCCAACTGGGTAACTTTGGGCCAATCACCAGGAGACCAGGAAGTTCTAGTCCTGCCTTTTATTATTTTTATAAATAACTCAAAGGTGGTAGACATACCTATTGCACCTTCCTCCTCCTATTTTCCCCACGACGACAACTCTGTGAGGTTGGGTGCGCTAAGAGGGAGGGGCTGGCCCAAAATCACTCAGCTGGCTTTGGTGCCTAAGAGAGGACTAGAACTCCCCGTCTCCTGGTGATTGGCCCAAAGTCACCCAGTTAGCTTTCACAACTAAGGCAGGACTAGAACTCCCCGTCTCCTGTTGATTGGCCCAAAGTCATCCAGCTGGTTTTCATGCCTAAAATGACTAGAACTCACTGTCTCTTGGTGATTGGCCCAAAGTCACCCAGTTGGCTTTCATGCCTAAGACCGGACTAGAACTCCCCGTCTACTGGTGATTGGCCCAAAGTCACCCAGTCGACTTTCATGCCTAAAAGCAGATTAGAACTCCCCGTCTCCTGGTGATTGGCTCAAAGTCACCCAGTTGGCTTTCATGACTAAGACCGGACTAGAACTTCCAGTAGCCTGTTGATTGGCCTAAAGTCATCCAGCTGGCTTTCATGCCTGAGGTGGAACTAGAACTCACCATCTCCTGGTTTGCAAGCCAGCACCTGCACCATTACCCCAAACTGGCTCTCTTGTCTTCTCATCAGCGGCCCGGCAGATCAGGAAAAATATTTCCCGGGGCTCACTGAGGACTAGTACCATGCACAGGACAGAACGCCGAGTTTAGGATGTCAAAACCGGAACTCCCGTTGTCGGATAACTCATCTCATTATTCCTTTATGTGTTTTTTTTTTTTGTTTTGTTTTGTTTTGGGCAAATCTTGAGCCAAAGGACCAGGAGTGGCATAACTTCTCTTGAGGTTCATGTGCCGTGAAGGCGCATTCGGGTGCTGGGGGATCTGATGGCCTTTTGCTCCCTTCGCTGCAGCTCCCACATCGGCATTTCTACCGGCTGATGAACACGGCTCTGGGCATCGTCCGTCTGTCCAGCCAGAGTTCCCTCTTCTGCCCCTTGTCGCTCAACGGACGCCTGGGGCTCAAACAGGACGGCCCGGTGTCCCTGCCATACCTCCAGTACAAGGTGAGCATTCGAAAAGGCGAAACCCCCCGTCTTTGGGGCTGCAGAACGAGGGCACCTCCATCCCTTCTCCTCAATCCTGCTTGCAGAGTTCTCGGCACGGGCAGTCCTCAGCCGTACGACCGCCACCGAGCCCAAAATGCCAGTGGTTAAGCGAGACGTTTGCTCGGTGACTTTTCGCCCCATTTTCCTTGGCCGCCGTTGTTTAAGCCAATCCCTGCGGCCGCCAGGTTGTAAAGTGAATCCGAACCTTTCCCCGTTGACTTCCGCTCGCAAAAATTAAATCCCGGCACGCGGCCGCCGTCGTAAACAGGAAGCAGAGTTGCTAAGCGTCCTGATTTCGATACCGTCTCGCTTAGCCGCAAACAGGGTGGGGGCTCAATTATGGTAGTAAGTCGAGGATTACCTATAGTTAAAACCGTCCCGAATAGACTTTTGGTTAAAATATCTCCGTAAAAGAGAATTTTTAATCATTTTTACAAATTCCATTTAGCCGTCTCTGGATTATCACACGAGCGCCATTCTCGCGACCGCCCTGGACACGCTGACCATCCCCTACCGGCTCCAGATGTCGGACATCACCATGTCCAACCTGACCGAAACCCTGAATTTTTCCGGAAGGAAGGTACGGTAGTCCTCGACATACGATTGCAACGGAGCCCAACATTTATCTTGCTAAGCGAGCAACGTTGATTGAGTTTTGCCTCCCGATTTACGATTTCTTGCACATCGTTAAGTGAATCATTCCAGTTGTTAAGTGAGTCACACGGTCGTTAAGGGCATCTGGCTTGCCTTGTTAACTTGGCTGGTTGGAAGCTCAGAAAATGGGATCGGGTGACGCCAGGAAACCGCGACCGTCGTAAATACGAGCCGGTTGCCGAGCGTCTGAATTTTCATCACGAATGTTATGCAACGGTCGTTAAGTGTGAAAAAACGCCGTCGTAAGTCCCTTTTGTAACTTCGAACAGTCTGTAAAGCCGCCAAGAATGACCTCGCGGAAAGACGGACGAGCCCGATAAATTTGATGAAGAAACAAAACATAATAAAGAAATGGTCGTTAAGGCGAGGATGACCCGTTTAAGGGCCGTGTCAAATTTGCCAGCTTTCTATTTTCCGAACGTGAGGGGGGGAAGGGGCGCTCAAAAGTCGCAACACGCCTTGCGGATTTTAAAAGTATTGTGGTCACTTTAATATCATTTAGATGAGCTTACTAAATAACTACACCAATATCGTAATTTTTTAAACATTTGTTCGTTTCATTTGTTCGGTTGTTAAGTGTGAAAAACCTGGCCCTAAATCCCTTTTTTCCGTGCCGTTCCAACTTTGGACGGACACTAAACGAACGGTTGTAAGTCAAGGACTACCTGTATTTGGAACCCCCCCCCTCTATTTTCTTTAGATCTGCTTGTAACCTAGATACCCTGTTTCCCCCCCCAAAATAAGACATTATCCCCTGATAATAAGCCCAATCGGGCTTTTGAGCACATGGCAATAAGGCCAAGCGCTTATTTCAGGGTTCAAATAAATATAAGACAGGGTCTTATTTTTGGAGAAACACGGTACTCCTGGTTAAAACTTGGTTTTTTGGGGGAACCACCGGGGTCTAAAACTCGGGGGGGGGACCACATCGGACCCCCCCAAAAAAGAGACACCCTCAACCCCCCCCCCATTTCTCTCCCCCAGGTTGCAGAGGCCTCAGCCGCCGTGCCCTTCCCTGTGGCGGACGACCAGTCCCTTCCAGACGCCTTGTACAACCAACAACCCAGCGAGGTTTGGTGTCCGTTGTCGTCCTGTGGCAACCGAAGTGATGCTGGCTGCTTTGCTCAGTCAGTGGTGTTGCGAGGGATCGGCAAACGGCAGCAAGTGAGGTGGGTCTGTACATGGTTTGCATGCACACTCTTAAGACTGTGTGCTTGTACATTTGTGTGTTTTTGTGCGTTAGCTTACTCTTTGCCAATAATTGGGTGTTTTTTTTTCCGTCGTGAGCCTTATTTCCATTATTTTTATAAAACCTTTACAAACTGATGCACAAATACAGATAGGGCTCAGCTTATGACCACAATTGAGCCCCAAATTCCTGTTGCATAACGAGACGGTCGCTAAGCGAGTTTCACTTCCTTTGACGACCTTCCTTGCCACTTTTGGGAAGCGAATCCCCGTTAAGCCAGCAACACAATTTGTTAACCGATTCCGGCCTTCCCCGTTGGGTCTTTGCTTGCCGAAAGGTCGCAAAATGGGATCGCGTCAGCTCCGTCATAAATACGAGTCAGTCGCCAAGCGTCTTTGAGTTTTGATCCCGTGACCGTGGGGAATTACAACGGTCGTTCAGTGTGAAAAATGATCATAAGTCCCCTTTTTTTAATGCCTTCAGTCTTCTAAACCGTAAGCCGCCAAGGAATGACCTCGTGGTTAAGACGGGCAGCCAATAAACTCGGATCGTTGACCTGTTTTAACGGCGTGTCAAATTTTTTCAGCTTTCCATGGCAAAGATATTTTGGTTAGTTTAATATCGTTTAGATGGGCTTCAGTAAATCAATATAACTTTTTAACATTTCGCTTCGCTTGTCGCTAAGGCAGCGGGTCCGCGGAGGAATAAAAGCGATGATTGGAGGAATGATCATTTTTTGCGGCCTTCTGGCTGATTCGGAGTCCGCCTTTGGAGAGAGAGAGCGACCAAATTTTAAAACTTAAAATTGTCCCCCTTGGCAGCTCCAGGGGTCTCTTCACAATCCAATTGTAAATTTAGGGTTCTTCCTTCTTATTTCCTTTCCAGCAATGTCCCTCCAGGAACCGAACCCAAATCCGTCCTTCACATGTGCGAGACCGGCCAGGAAGTGCTGGCCCGTTACTTACACACCATTTCCCCCCGGACGCTGAGGTTGGTGGTCCAGCCAGCCTGAGGGAGGGGAGGAGGAAGAGGAGGGAGGGAGGGGATGATGGGAGGGGTGGGAAAACGTTCCCTTTCAAAAAAAACCCCTCCCGTCCTTTTCTCCAACAGCACCTCGCTTTTGCTGCAAGGGCCCTGCAAGGTGTTGGCGCCGTACCCCCAGTTTTTCTCGCCCTTCCTGAACAAGCACGGATTCCTCTCGGAGAAGCCGTCGTACAGCCCACCAAGTAAGGACACACACAAACACACCCACACCGAGTGTGGCTTAGGGGTTCCCTGCCCTTAAGTTATTCCTCCTGTTTGCGTACCAAATGATTTCACCAGGAGCAACATTTTTAACCTTGGCAATTTAGTGGACTTCAACTCCCAGAATTCCCCAGCTAGCACGCTTTAAGATGGGTGGACTTCAACTCCCAGAATCCCTTAGCCAGCATGCTTCAAGATATTTGGACTTCAACTCCCAGAATTCCTTAGCCAGAATGCTTTAAGATGGGTGGACTTCCAGTCCCAGAATTCCCCAGCCAGCTTAATTTAAGAGGGGTGGACTTCAGCTCCCAGAATTCCCCAGCGAGCATGCTTCAAGATATTTGGACTTCAATACCCAGAATTCCCCAGCCATCCTGCTTTTTAAAAGGAGTGCGCCTCCTGCTGACTGGGGAATTCTGGGAATCGAAGTTTCAAATCCTTTGAAACGATGGTCAACCAGATTGTGGGAAGCGAAGTCAATCGGCAGTACCGAATCCTGCAAAAATCACGGCCTGTCACAATTCCAGCCGAACCCAGAAATCCCACCACTCAGTGATTTTCTCTCCTCTACAGAGATCGAAAGCATCCCCGTCTTAGCGGCCTTCCAATCCTCGGCGGGCTTATACCGAACCCTGGGCGATATTTACCGAGAGCTGCACGGAACGGACTTGCGCCGGTGGGAGAGTTTCTTCTCCGCCGGGGTGGAGATGGACGACTTCCGAGAGGCGCTGGACGAGTTGCGGACGCTGTCCCTCTGCTACAAGAAAAGCAGCCTGGACGAAAGTTCGGATGATGATACGGACTGAGCTGCTTTTCGGAGACCGCCGCGGACGCCGCTCGGCTCGGCTTGGCTCGCGGTTGAAATCAAAAGAGAAATAAAACTTTGCCGAGGACGCCTCCTTTGCGTGTTTTTGTTGAAAAAGGAGGAAACACCGTCTCGACGTCCTGCTTTAATTCTTTAAAATACGATCACTCAATAAATATTCGCCCCCTCCCCATTAATTTATACATTTCCTACTTTAAAAAAAAAATATTTACAGATCCGAGAGAGACGGTGGGATTCTTCTCACCTCCAAGCAACCCACATTGTGCAAGAGAATTAAAAATCATTAAATTTCCGGTGTCTTTCCAGGGTGTCTCAAGTGAGCCGCTGAGCGAAAGGGGGGCGGGTGTTAAACGCGTCCCCCAAAGTTCCTCTCTGCAGCCTTAAAAACCCGGTTCTTCCCGCTCGTCCTCCGAGAGGGCGGGATCTTTGTCGGAAAGCTGGTCGGTGTGGCTGGTGCTCATCCCGTCGTCCTCGTCGTCCGAACTGACGTCGCAGGCCGTGTGGAACAAGGTCATCAGTTCGCGGAAACGGTGGGCTACCTGAGTGGGGGAAAAGCAGCCGTGTTACATCAGCGATTCTCGGCAACTGGGAAGATGGGTGGGCTTCGACTCCCAGGATTCCCCAGCTTGGCTCGTACAGACTTCAAAATCCCAGAATTCCTCAAGTCAGAATACAGGAACTTCGACTCCCAGAATTCCCCAACAGCACGTACGGACCTTAACTCCTAGAATTCCTTAGCCTGGCTTGTGAAGACTTCAATTCCCAGAATGCCTCAGCCAGAATATATGGACTGCCAGAAATCCCCAGGCAGCTTGTGCAGACTTCAAACTCCCAGAATCCCCCAGGCGGCACGTATGGGCTCCATCTCCCCAAAATTCCCCAGCTTGGCTTATGTAGACTTCAACACCCAGAATTCCTCAGCCAGAATTTAGGGACTTCAACTCCCAGAATTCCCCAACAGCACATATAGAACTTAACTCCCAGAATTCCCTAGACCCGCTGGCGCTCTCCGCTCTCCCAGAAGACACATTTGACCCAATTGAAAGTGGGGTCCCCGAGAGCCCCAGGGGAAGGAAGGCCCCACCTCCTCTGGGGTCTTGTTGCCCAGCTGTTCGGAGATAGCGCTGAAGGTCTGCGGATCGGCCCCTCGCTCCTGGCAGCTGGTCAGGATCACGCGGTCGGCCTCCCTGGAAGAGGAAGGGAATTTAGACAGATTTCATCCACCCCCAGGAGTGAAATGCTACCGGTTTGGGCCGGTTTGCCCGAATCGGTATAAAAAAATGGTACTGGTTCACCGAACCGGTAGTAAAAATTGCTACTGGTTCGCCGAACCGGTCGTAAAAAAATATATTAAAAAAAGTTCTGACGATCAGCTGAACGACATGCGATTATTGAAACTTTTTTTAAAAAAAAACTTTTTAAAGCATTTTTAACTACTGGTTCCAGCGAATAGGTGGTAAAAAATGCTTTTAAAAAGTTTAAAAAAAAAAGGCTCCGACGATCACAGCTGTGCCACGCAATCGTCGGAACCTTTTTTTTTTTTATATACTTTTTTAAAGCATTTGTTACTACCTATTCGCCCGAGCCGGTAGTAAAAAATGCTTTTAAAAAGTTTTGCCAGAAGGCAAGAACAGTTAAAACAAAAGGGACGACTCAGTAGTAAGGCCTGGAGATGACTGGCCCCTCCCATAAGACTTAAAAGAGGAGCAAAGGCACGTTGGCCCTTTCCAGGAAAGCAACGTTGTTAATTCTGTTCCCAGTCGGCATTCTCTGTTTGATTCTGGACTCCGTGAGGCTTTGCCAATGAGGTCTTTGGCAGCGTGTCAAGGGAGATAAAGGTGGGGGATTATCAACCTTATCCCGAAGGACTCTTTGCAACTATTTGGGACTCATCTGTGAATGAACAGAATTCACAGCTGTTAAAATAAAACAGGTTTTTGGGACTACTCGTGTGATTTAATGACTCAGGAAGCCTAGGTCAGAATAGGTAGGTAGGTAGGTAGGTAGGTAGGTAGGTAGGTAGAGAGATAGATAGATAGATGACTGTAATAGACTGAAAATATATAGGTGAGACGAAATAAATTTATAAATAAATTTAGGTATCATCCTCTTGGTTTAAACAGCCTTAAAACCTGTCAAGGAGCCCCCAAACAGAACTGCTTGCTTTAGACCTGGGAAGGAAACAAAAGCAGGGGGATTTTGAAGGCAGCCCACTTCTCTGCTCCCCCAAAAAACGACCCTTTTCGAAGACCAGCGCCAGGAAAGGAAGGAGGAGACTTACCTGGTCCATAACACCACTTTCTCCCCCGTGGAGCTGACCTTGATGTTCTTGGCACAGACCGTGGGTTCGATTGTCCTAGGCTGCAGGTCTTCTCCTGCGATGGGCGCACCGCGATCAGGACCGACCGTGGCAGGGGCTGACCTCTCTTCCTTGGGTGAACGGTCGTCCCCCCCTCCTTCGGCTGCTTTCCCCGTTAGATTGGCGGCCTGCGTGCCGCCAGTTGGGGAGATCTCTGGTTCGGTCTGCAGGCTTGCCCCCAAAGTCTTCAGAGGGGGATCTTTGGACAACATCTCCCTAGCTTTGGGTTTTGTAGTCCCCGTGGGGGAGCGGCCGCCCAGCTCCTTGAGACTCGGCCGAGAAGGAACGAGGATGGAGGATGGAGGAGAGTTAGGATCCAGCCGGATTGCTTTTGAAGGACCTTCGGTCTCCGAATTGTCGGGGTTGGGGGCAGAAGGGGCCTCCCCCCCACTCCTGGGGCCGTGCCCCATCTCTCTTTTCCCCTCCGTGGGGCAGAGGCTGCTTTTCAGGCGATGCGGTTTGGGGGGGAAGGCCCCCCTCGAAGGTGGAAGGGGAGCCGTGGGTGGGTTCTTGGCAGGTTCGGCCCCGTTTGGAGGGCAGGGAGGGACAGGGGGAGGCTCCGTGGTTTTGCAAGCTGTCGGGAGGAGCCCCTCGGGAGGGGGCTCTCGGGATGAAAGGGGCTTCCCTTCCAGGCGAGCACCTGGGATGCAGAGAGAGAGAGAAATGAGAGAGGGAGGAGGGTGAATCCAACTGGTGGGAGGAAGGAAGGAGAGGGGGAGGAAAGGAGGGAGAGAGGGATAAAACGAAGGATGGAAGGAGGGTGGGAAGCAAGGAAGGAACAAAGAAATATGACCGGGGGGAAGAGGGGAAGGGATGGGAAGAAGGAAGAGGATGGGAAGGAAGAAAGAAATAGGGAGAGAGGGAAGGAAAGGAAGGAGGGAGGGAGGAAACAAAGAAACAGGAAAGGAGGGAGGAGAGGAGGGATGGAAAAAAGGAAGGCGGGAGGGTGGGAAGGAAGGAAGGAATAAATAAATATGGAGGGAGGGAGGTGGGAAGGAAGGAAATGAAGTAATAGGGAGGAAGGGAAGAAAATGGATGAGGGAAGGGAAGGAAAGGGGAAGGAAAGGGAAGGGAAAGATGGAAAGGGAAGGGAAGGGAAGCTTTCCTTCCCCGGAAGGGACATCTGCGTCTGATAGGACAGCCACCCTCTGCCCCAAAACCCAGCCCCTCCTCCTGCAGACCCCCTTCCATAATCCCACCGCATCTTCTTCCTCCTCCCAGGCGCACCTCCTCCTCCGGCAGAGTCTCCCTTCCGGCTGGCGGCTCTGATCCTGCCGGGGATGGCTTCCCCGTCGTCTCTCTTCTCCGCGTTGCCCTCGAGGGTCTCCTTCCCTTCCGGGCGAGGGCTGGGCTCTCGCTGGGACCGGCCCTCCGCAAACTCGCCCGGCTCTTTGTTTTTGGCGCCTTTGGGGTCTCCCACCTGCGGGAAGGCCGAGCGACACCTGTCAATCTTTCCGGAAGGTAGGGGGCAGCTGGCCACGCTCTTTCTCAATTCTCCCGCATGGCAGGTTCGTGGACCCTCCAGAGGGGTTGAGTTTTTCCTCCCTCTCTGGCCCCTTCCCCGAGACCCCGGGCGCCCTCCTCACCTTGGTGCTACAGTTGGCGCAGGTGCGCCGTTTGCTGCGCTTCAGCCGGGGGTCTCCGCTATTCTCGTGGCAGGAGCTGCACCAGTCCTTCTGTCCTTCCGGCCACTCGGACTCCTGAAAAGGGGGACCCAGAATCCCAAATGAGCCAGGAGGGGTCGATCCAGCCAGCGTATCCGTCGGAAGGGCTGACCCGCTTTCTAGGCAGCTCCGATGAGCCCGTTAATTGCTGGCTCGACCCTGGCTTAACGGCCCTAAGTGGGACTGGCAACGGCGTCACTAAGCAAAGCAGCCGTTCAGCTATGGGACTGCCCCGCTTAGCCAAGGGCAATTTCCATAGGAAATGTTACATTTATTTTTATTTAAGAGATTTATCTGGCTGCCCATTTTGCAACCAACCCTGGGCTGCACAATCAGAAATTAAAGTCTGTGTTTATCTGTCTGTCTGTCTGTCTATCTATTTATCTATATATACATCCATCCATCCATCTATCTATCATCTATCATCCATCTATCTTATCTATCAATCTGTCAATCTATCATCTCTCATCCAACTATCATCTGTCTATCTTATCTATCAATCTATCGATCATCTCTAATCCATCTTTCATCTATCTTATCTATCAATCAATCATCTATCTATCATCTGTCTATCAATCAATCTATCATCTGTCTGCCTATCTTATCTATCTATCTATCTATCTATCATCTATCATCCAGCTGTCTATCATGTCTATCATCTATCTATCTATCTATCTTCTATCATCCAGCTGTCTATCATGTCTATCTTATCTATCAATGTCTATCATCTATCTATCTATCTATCTATCTATCTATCTATCTATCTATCTATCTATCTTCTATCATCCAGCTGTCTATGTCTATCTTATCTATCTATCAATGTCTATCATCTATCTATCTATCTATCTATCTATCTATCTATCTATCTATCATCCAGCTGTCTATCATGTCTATCTTATCTATCTATCAATGTCTATCATCTATCTATCTATCTATCTATCTATCTATCTATCTATCTATCTATCTATCTATCATCTATCATCCAGCTGTCTATCATGTCTATCATCTATCTATCTATCTATCTTCTATCATCCAGCTGTCTATCATGTCTATCTTATCTATCAATGTCTATCATCTATCTATCTATCTATCTATCTATCTATCTATCTATCTATCTATCTTCTATCATCCAGCTATCATGTCTATCATCTATCTATCTTTCTATCTATCTATCTATCTATCTATCTATCTATCTATCTATCTATCTATCTTCTATCATCCAGCTGTCTATCATGTCTATCTTATCTATCTATCAATGTCTATCATCTATCTATCTATCTATCATCTATCATCCAGCTGTCTATCATGTCTATCATCTATCTATCTATCTATCTATCTATCTATCTATCTATCTATCTATCTATCCATCTTCTATCTCAGCTATCTATCTACCTCTTTATCATCCTATCTATCTATCTATCTATCTATCTATCTATCTATCTATCTATCTATCTATCTATCATCTACCATCCAGCTGTCTATCATGTCTATCATCTATCTATCTTCTATCATCCAGCTGTCTATCATGTCTATCTTATCTATCAATGTCTATCATCTATCTATCTATCTATCTATCTATCTATCTATCTATCTTCTATCATCCAGCTGTCTATCATGTCTATCTTATCTATCTATCAATGTCTATCATTTATCTATCTATCTATCATCATCTATCATCCAGCTGTCTATCATGTCTATCTTATCTATCAATGTCTATCATCTATCTATCTATCTATCTATCTATCTATCTATCTATCTATCTATCTATCTATCTATCTATCTATCTATCTTCTACCTACCTACCTACCATTTCCCCCAAAATAAGACATCCCCTGATAATAAGATCTTATCTATCAATCTATCGATCATCTCTCATCCATCTTTCATCTATTTTATCTATCAATCAATCATCTATCTAACTTCCAACTGTGAAGGCATCTAAGCAACGTTCCTTGCTTTGTTGGGGGCTTTGAAAGAAAAAGGGGGCTGGATTTTAAACCTTCTCAGCATTCTGGCTCCCCAGCTCTTTCCGTCTCTTGTTCTTCGAGGCGGCGTGGATTTTGGGGGGCTCCTCCTCTTCCTCCATGTCAGGCAGCGAGACTTCTTCGAAGCCGTCAAACTGGAAGGAGAGGGGCAAAGAAGCCAGGTTACCTCCTGTAGCTCCAGATTTTGCTCCCATCAGCTGGGAGGAGCAAAATGTCTGACCTCCACATCTGTCCCAATCTATTCCCCCTCCCAGGAGGACCAGAAGAGGCAGGGAGGAGACCCCCCACCCACCTCGTATTCTTTCTCCTCTGTCCAATTGATTTCTTCAAAATCCCCCAGACGGCCGGCCGAGGGACGCAGGTGATCGAAGAAGACGGAGAATTCGTCCTGGAGGTGATCGTGTCCTTTCAGCAGCTGCCACATCTGAGTCTTCAGCTAAATCCAGATGTTCCAAGAGGGTTAAAACGAACAAGCAAGCAAGCAAACTACAACATCAATAGGGAGAGAGAACCATCTAATGTATTTTTCGGAGTATAAGACGCATCTACCTTTTTTGGTGAGGAAAAGAAGAAAAAGAAATCTGCCTCTGCCTCTGAGCAATTTTGCCTCCTTGCAGCAAACAGCCAACAGCAAACTGCTTTACTTTCAGTTTCATTTTCAGCATAGCTTGATTAGCCCAAGTAAAAATAATCTGCTCCAGCAATTTACCTCTTTGCAGCAAGCAGCAGAGCCCTGTGCAAAACAGCTGAGAGCAAATCAGCTGAGAGTTGGGAGGCCGATCCAATCAACTTGTGCTAATTAGCCTGTGCTGAAGTTGAAAGGAGCTGTTTTTTCTTGCTGTTTGCTTGCAAGGAGGTAACTGCTGGGAGGCAGAGGCCAAAGGGTGGGGGCCAGTGGGTGGGCAGGGCTACATTTGGTGTATAAGACACGCCTAAATTTTCAGTTTGTGGAGAGGAGGAGGAGTAAGAAGGAGGAGGAGGAGGAGAAGAGGAGGAGGAGGAGGAGAGGAAGAGGAAGAGGAGGAGGTGGAGGAGGAGGAGGATCTCTGTGTTTCATGGTTTTCTTTATTACCAAACTAGGTAACCTCTTTGGTGCCATAAGGGACAGGTTTGAGGAAAGGAGGAGAATTATGGGGTTCTTGGTGCTCTCTGAGCTTGGGGGTTTTCTTGCAGATGTTTCATGACCCAACTAGGGAACATCATCAGTGCTAGACCTGACATACGACGAAGGAGGGGCAAGAAAACGTCTTACTTCCATGATCTCCTGGGGTACGCAGTCCGCGCAATTCTGCAAGACCTTGATGATCTTCTGGTGGTGGGAGGGGTTTTCAGCAAAGCAGATCTCCAACCGCCGAAGGAACGTCCGGCTCTTCTCGAAGGCCTGCTGTTCCTCAAACTGGTGGAAGGATAAAAAAGAAAAACAAAAAGAAAGTTAAAATGTTTTTATCGGCGGGAGGACAACAGGTGTCAGCACTTCAACCTGCATTTACTCTAGTGCTGAAATAAGAAGAAGAGGGGGCAGCTGGAAAGAGGACGCTTGACTTCTCACTTACTTATTTTCCCTGAAGATAATATCCCCTAGGAGATGAGATGGGAGGGGGGACATTCCTGGGAGCTGAAGTAGTCGATATGGGGAGAGTGATTTGGAAGAAGGCCAATGAGACGCAGAGAATTGGGGAACGGAAAGGGAAGGTTTGGGGTCAGGAAGTCAGAGTTGGCTACGCCACGATCGGGGACAGATTGTCGTGCTTAATAAAATGAAAGATTTCTTCAAAGACTATCTGTTTGGAAATGCAATTTATTTTATTTGAGACGACATCGAAATCTGACAACAGGCTACCTGAAGCAGACCCAGCCCAGGTGTGGACCCCAGGCGTTCTCGCTCTCTCCTATCCAACCTCAACCCCCCTTGCCAAGCTGAGGTACCCCAACTTCCCTGGCTGACTCACCAGCCCGCACTCCAGAGCTTGCTCGGGTAACAGGAAGGCCGCGAAATCGGTCAAGAGTTGAGGCCAGTCCTGAAGGATGACCCGCAGCCGGGCGTAGAGATCGACGGCCGTCTGTTTCTGCAGGTTATTCTCAAATTCGTAAATGTTGCGGAGGAATTCTTCGTACTTGCCCGGAACGAGGCGCAGGGCTTCGCGTACCTGTAGGGTGAAACCAAGAATTAGCGGGAGTTGATGGGGGTGGAGTTGCCAAAATCCCTATTAGGGTACTCAGCAATGGGTACAGGAGGTCCTCGACTTATGACTGCAATCGGGAGCATGTTCTGGCCCGCCAGCGGATCTGACAGCAGATTTGGACCGTGAGGTTGGAGAGGAACATGGGCCAGTCCTGAAGTCGGGAGAAGGCTCTGATGAGGGCTCTGCGTCAGAGGCAGAGAGTGGGCCAGGGCCGTCTGACAATTATCAGCTGCCTTCGGAGTCAGACATCAGTGAGGCAGAGGAACAGCTGGAGCCGGTTCCCAGTGTGCGCATGCGCAGAGTTGCCAGACGAAGGGTCTAAAGAACAAGGGTCGACTCAGGAGTAAAGCCACAGGTGGACAATGAATGGCCCCTCCCAGAGGGAGTAAAAGAGGAGCGAAAGAGGAGTGGAGTTTGCAGGAGACAATTAGTTCATTCCTGCATTCTTGCAAAGTATTGGCGGCGTCTGAAAGATATCGGCCTGGCCACTCGCCAAGCCTGATAAAGGTCGCTAATTGTGAATTATCTTGAAAGACTGTGGGAGATGAAAGACTTTGCTGGAGTGGAATTCACTGTAAAGTAAATAAATAAAAGGGGTTTATCGGGATGAGGACTCGGCTTCGTGCTGCTAAGGAAGCCTAGGTCAGAACAGAGCAGAATTTCCAAAGCGGTTGTGAACTCAATCCCGTTCGATTTCATGTCCCCGGCAGGAGCTGGAGCAAAGGACGAGAGCTCAACCCTGCCGCACAACAGCTCTCGAACGCGAGCTTGCCTCACTTCCTACCCAGCCTTCTAACTGTTCTCCTTACCCTGTTCAGGTAAGCCTGGGCGAAAGCAAAGTCCTTCTGCTCACGCAATGGGTCCCTCTCCAGGATGTCGTCATCGTAAAGAAGGAGGAGCTTGGAGGCGTCTTTGCTGGTGCGGCCCCGGCCCCGCTTGGCCCGGGCTCGGTGGGACGCCCGGCTCTTGGTGGCGGTTTTGGGATTCTCTCCTAAGACAAGGTAGCCGGAGCGAAAAATACGGGAGTTCGAGTGAGGATGGGCACGATGGAGTAACCGTGATGGGCTCCTGAGCTTTCATGACCCAACTAGGTAACAGCATCAGTGCTAGAAGGGAGGGGGGTTTCCTGAAAATCCCTCTTCCAGCACTGATGACGTTACATAGTTCGGTCATTAAATGTCTGTGAGAAAACCACCAAGCACGGATAGCAAAAGGACCCCACAATCTTCCTCCACCTCCTCGCAAACACTACCTCCTCTAGCACTGATGTTATTGCCTAGTTGGGTCGTGAAATGTTTGCAAAAAAACACCCACCAAATTCAGAGAGTAAAACATGGATCCCACGGTCCTCCTCCTCCTCTCCACAAACTCCCCTCTCTTCTAGCACTGATGACATTACTTAGTTGGGTCATGAGACATCTGCAAGAAAACCACCAAGCTCAGAGACCACCAAGGACCCCACTATTCAACCCTGAGCTACAAATACTCTCGTCTATCAGTAACCATGGTTGCCTGTCCTCAACCTGCCAAATGGACTGGAGGAGAAAAGCTGGCCTCAAACCAGTTGAAGTCCATACATCTTCAAGTTATCATGGTTAAAAAGCATTGATCTAATGCCATCTCTCTCTCTCTCTCTCTCTCTCTCACATCGGGTCTTCTACCGTATCATGATCCTGTTTTAACGACCGCATAATCCCTTGTGGGATGGAGTCTGGGCAACTGAATGGAGCTAGCGGAGTGTTTTTTTTACTGGCCGGATGCCTTTCCTGTTGCCAGGGCGGGGTTTTGTTCGGCAGATAATATTCTCATTGTGCCCTGAGAGAAAAATATCTGACGCTACCTGGGATCGAACTCACAGCCTCCTGATTTGTGAGGCTCCACAGCTCCACCTCTAGGCCCCCGCACCAATCTGTCCTAATCAGGTCTTCTACCTACTGAATAAATGGGGGCCATATAATCCATCTTTCCAAACTTGTCGTTTAAAAAAAAAAAATCATTTATGCCTTCTCGTCTTTTGTTATTTTCCGATCTTATTTCAAGAAGAAGGGTGGGGAAACCCCAATTTTTTAAGATAGCTGACCTGGAGGGCTGCTACTGGCCTCCACCGTCGGCGCGGCGCAGGTCGAGGCGAGAGAGGAAGCCGGACCGTCCCCCGGGCCCACAACCTCGTCGGCCATTTCGTCCTCCTTCTGTTGGCTCTCCAGAGGTTCTCCTTCCCCTTCTTCCTCCTCTTCCTCTTCCTCCTCCGGCTCCGAGTTCTCTTCCTGGGAGTTTTCCTCCTCCGAATCGCCTTCCTGGCTCAGCCGCCTCTCGGATGCCAGCCAGGTGAGTTTCTCCATGGTCTCCTGAAGACACCCCACCCCCACCGGAGAGCACATTCAGCACAACTCTTGGATCAGGGCCAATCCAAGACCCCACCCCACTTTGAACTGCACCCCCCCTCCCCTTATTCGTCCCTCCAAATTAAAACAATGACAAATGAAGCTTGGCTTTTCCCTACAGTCGTGATTAAATCGATTCATAGGCTCAAAGAAGGAGGACCCTGTTTTGACTATCTGATCAATTAAAGTTTGATACTTAATGGGTGCCAGATCTATCAATCAGAACAGAGCTGGGAGGGACCTTGGAGGTCTTCTAGTCCAACCCTCTGCTGAAGCAGGAGACCCGATCCCATTTCAGACACAGGGCTGTCCAATCTCTTGTTAAAAACCTCCAGTGATGAAGAAAGGAAGGAAGGAAGGAAGGAAGGAAGGAAGGAAGGGAGGGAGGGAGGGAGGGAGGGAGGGAGGGAGGGAGGGAAGGAAGGAAAGAAAGGAGGGAGGGAGGGAAGGAAGGAAGGAAAGGAGGGAAGGAAGGAAAGGAGGGAAGGAAAGGAAGGAAGGAAAAGAAGGGGGGAAGGAAGGAGGGAAGGAAGGAAGGACCTGGAAATGACCTTGGAGGTCTTCTAGTCAAACAGGAAGGAAGGAAGGAAGGAAGGGAGGGAAGGAAGGAGGGAGGGAAGGAAGGAAAGAAGGGAAGGAAGGAAAGGAGGGAAGGAAGGAGGGAAGGAAGGAAAGAAGGCGGGAAGGAAAGAAGGAAGGAGGGAAGGAAGGAAGGACCTGGAAATGACCTTGGAGGTCTTCTAGTCCAACAGGAAGGAAGGAAGGAAGGAAGGAAGGAAGGAAGGAAGGAAGGAAGGAAGGAAGGAAGGAAGGAAGGAAGGAAGGACCTGGAAATGACCTTGGAGGTCTTCTAGTCCAACAGGAAGGAAGGAAGGAAGGAAGGAAGGAAAGGAGGGAAGGAAGGAAAGGAGGGAAGGAAAGGAAGGAAGGAAAAGAAGGGGGGAAGGAAGGAGGGAAGGAAGGAAGGACCTGGAAATGACCTTGGAGGTCTTCTAGTCAAACAGGAAGGAAGGAAGGGAGGGAGGGAAGGAAGGAGGGAGGGAAGGAAGGAAAGAAGGGAAGGAAGGAAAGGAGGGAAGGAAGGAGGGAAGGAAGGAAGGAAGGAAGGAAGGAAGGAAGGAAGGACCTGGAAATGACCTTGGAGGTCTTCTAGTCCAACAGGAAGGAAGGAAGGAAGGAAGGAAGGAAGGAAGGAAGGAAGGAAGGAAGGACCTGGAAATGACCTTGGAGGTCTTCTAGTCCAACAGGAAGGAAGGAAGGAAGGAAGGAAGGAAAGGAGGGAAGGAAGGAAAGGAGGGAAGGAAAGGAAGATAGGAAAAGAAGGGGGGAAGGAAGGAGGGAAGGAAGGAAGGACCTGGAAATGACCTTGGAGGTCTTCTAGTCAAACAGGAAGGAAGGAAGGGAGGGAGGGAAGGAAGGAGGGAGGGAAGGAAGGAAAGAAGGGAAGGAAGGAAAGGAGGGAAGGAAGGAGGGAGGGAAGGAAGGAAGGAAGGAAGGAAGGAAGGAAGGAAGGAAGGAAGGAAGGAAGGAAGGACCTGGAAATGACCTTGGAGGTCTTCTAGTCCAACAGGAAGGAAGGAAGGAAGGAAGGAAGGAAGGAAGGAAGGAAGGAAGGAAGGAAGGAAGGAAGGAAGGAAGGTAGGAATAACAGAATAACAGAGCTGAAGGGACCTTGGAGGTCTTCTAGTCCAACAGGAAGGAAGGAAGGAAGGAAGGAAGGAAGGAAGGAAGGAAGGAAGGAAGGAAGGAAGGAAGGAAGGAAGGAAGGAAGGAAGGAAGGAATAACAGAATAACAGAGCTGAAGGGACCTTGGAGGTCTTCTAGTCCAGACCCCTGCCCGAGCTGGAGACCCTATATCATTTCAGACAAGTGGCTGTCCACTCTCTTCTTGAAGACGTAAGAGAAGGGTGAAGGCAACTCAGGAGGCATTGAAGAATCCCCGTTCTGGTCTTACCTGAAGTTCTGGCACCGAGAGCACCGATTCCTCGGAAGCCGAAGACATCTCGTCTTCCTCATCCTGGATGTAATCATCAAAATCTTCCTCTTCCTCTTCCTCCAGCCCGTCTTTCTCGCCTCCTCCCTCCTGGCTGGCCGACGCCTCCACCTTTCCCAAGGAGCTGCTGGTGTTGTCCGCCACGGAGCTGCCGACGACGTTGGCGGGAGAAGCGTGACTTCTTTCTGTCGATGACGATGCTTGCGGGCCGGTTGAGTTGGCCGTCTCCTCTTCTTCGTCCTCCTCCTCCTCGCCGCCGGGTTGATTCTGAACTTCTTCCAGCTCCTTCTTGACCGCCGAGGCCGGCTCAACCTCCAGGCCCTGCCCGAGGCCCAAAATCAACTCTTCTTTCATTGGAGAATCTTCTGAAGATGGATTTTGGGGAACGGGGGCTGCCTCTGAAGATGGTGTCTCCTTGGTGGCTTCCAAGTCCACCTTGACTAAGTCTCCTAACTCCGCCATGGGGGAGAAGGGAGCGGGGGCTACAACCTCAGGAGGCCTGCCTTCGCCCACCTCCACGTAACCCTGGACAGGAGGTTCCGCTTGGACCTCAGGGTGAAGATTAGAGGACCACGAGCCAACGACATCTCCTGGAGCTACTTCTGGGCCCGTTTTGGGGTTGGCCTTGCCAGGGTCTGGAGCGTCCCCAACGGACGCCACCTTGTTGACCGGTTGAGTAGACATCTCCATATCTTTGACCAGCGCGGACGTCGGGGTGGGGCCCGAATTGGAAGAGACCACCAAGGGCAGGGTGGGAGAAGCCGCCAAGGACTGGTTGAGCGGGCAGGAGAAGGGCGTGGAGTTGACCAGCAGCGTGGTGATGGGGATGGGCTGGGGGGCCGAGACCGCTCTGGTGGCGGCGGACAGAGGCTGCAGGACGTTACAGCCGTTGGCGATGCCCAAGACTTTGACCGTCCCGGCAGGAACGGTGAAGATGACGGGGGTCGAATGAAGCACCGGGGCGGCCTTCAGCAAAGGAACCACTTTGGGGGCCTTCTTCTTCTGGTACCCCCTCGGGACAGGAGCCTTCCGGACGCGGTTGGAGGGCAAAGCCGGGAGGATCATTTTGGGGTGGAAAGCGACGGGAAGGGAAGAGACGACGTTTGAGGGAACCGCGGGGGCCAAGCACGGCCGGGGCCCCGACGGCTGAGCGGAGAGGACGCCTTGCAGCTCAAAAGGGGCGCCGTGGCCCAGGGCGGAGGGCAGATTCAGGTGTGGCACAGCCGACAAGGGTTGGACCAGCGAGGCGGGTTGGGACAAGGGGGAGACGTGAGTTGCTAATTTGCCGGGGGCTGCGGCGGGCAGGGGCTGCTTGGCACTCATTTTGATGAAGCCGCCTGTCCCGGCCGGGGGCAAACAAAGGCTCGGTTGAACCAGGAAGGGTTTGCCGGCGGCTGGCCGCTGCCATCGCCAGATTCGGCGACAGAAGCGGCTGCTCAGAGGTCTCAGGATGAGCTGGAGGCCCTCGGGCATGCGCAGAGGACACTCGGGGTTGGCGGGATGGGCGGAGTCGCTTCCCGCCTTGGGATCCGCGTCGGGGCCCTGGGAGTCCGCTCTAGCGCGCTGCTGCTGCTGCTCTATGGCCTCTTGGATGGAGGGCATGCTGGCCTGGGACAAAAAAAGGAGAAAAAGGAAAAAAAATATAGGCGTTTATGTGTGAATTGTGTTTGAAGAGAGGGGAAAATAAAAAGAAATTGTGTTTGTGTTGTGTGTGAGTGAACTTTCAAGGAGCAACACCAAGAAAGCTTTTTTTCTTCCTTCTTCTTTTTTTCAGCATCCAGCCAGGGTGGATTTTATACGTTAAAAGTTAAATTTTACTGGCTATAAATGTATTTTTCTCTTTTGTTGTTTACGCTAATTTTTTGGGGATTCTTGTTAGTGCGGCTTTGTTTGTTTTTCTCTTTTGTAGTTTACCTTTTTGTGATCAAATAAATATACTTAAATAAAAAAAGACTAAGAAAGCTGTTTTTCCCTCTTTTTTTTTTTCCAGCATCCAGTCGGCGTCGATTTTATATATTAAAAGTTAAATTTGTTTGCTGTAAATTTATTGATAAATTGATTTGTTCTCCGCTAATTTATAAATTGGTTTGTTCTACGCTAATTTTTGTTGTTGTGTCATTTTGTCTGTTTTTCTGTTTTGTATTTTACCTTTTTGTGATAAAAATAAATATACTTAAATAGAAAAAAGACCAAAAAAGCTGTTTCCCCCCCCCTTTTTTTTTTCAGCATCCAGCCGGGGTGGATTCTATATGCTAAAAGTTAAATTTACTTGCTATAAATGTATTTTTTTCTTTTGTTCTACGCTAATTTTCGTTAGTGTCGTTTTGTTTGTTTTTCTGCTTTGTATTTTACCTTTTTGTGATCAAATAAATATACTTAAAATAAAAAAATACCAAGAAAGTTGTTTCTCCCCCCATTTTTCTTTTTTTTCCAGCCTCCAGCTGAGGTGAATTTTATACGTTAAAAGTTAAATTTATTTGCTATTGAAACCCCCTTTTTCTCTTTTGTCGTAGGCTAATTTTTGTGGTTGGTGCCGTTTTGTTTGTTTTTCTGTTGTCGTATTTGACCTTCACGTGATAAAATAAATATACTTTAAAAAAGAGAGAGAGTCCCAGAAAGGTGGAATTACAGAGATTTCCCTAAAGGATTTTTAACGCCTGCCTGATAAGAACAGGCCGTCCTTGAATTACATCTATTAAGCGGAGCAGGAAAATATGTTGTGGTGCCACACAATTGTGAAGCAAAGCCTCACACGACACACCCAACACCACAATTTACCTTTAACCAGAAGGGCAACAGATGTTCTTCCTGTTCCGCAGGCGGCTTCCAATCTCCGGGTTGGATTTCCTCGCAAAGCCGAGGCAAAACCGGAAGTTGCTTCGTGGTTTTATAGTACTGGAAAATCGAGATAAGATCGGGAAGAAGCGATAAAAGAACGGATCAATCGGACTTCTGACCTTGCCTACTGATCTATAGAGAAGGGAAGTCCTCAAATTACGACCGCAATCGAGCGCCAGATTTCTGCGTGGCTAAGCGAGACATTTCTCGAGTGAGTTTTTGTCCCATTCTAGATTTCTCCTCCGAGAAGCTTCTTCAGCTCTGACTGGATGGAGGGGAATGGAAGGATTGATACTCCTTGCAGGCAGCTGGTCGTTTGCATCCTTTTAGAGGGTCGTTGAGGCCACTTGGAGGTTTACCTGTGTCCTCGGGGTCACCTGAGTGGTGTAAATAGGGTGGGGAGCCTTCTTGGAACTGCTGAAAGGACTGTGTGGTAGATTGGAGGTAGACGATGTCTTATCCCTCCCCCTCTGTTGAGGGAGGGCTGTTCAATTTGGACCTAGATGGCCTCTTGGACCCCTCTCTCAAACCAGCGGTCCTCTCTGTCCAAAACGTGGACTTTGCTGTCTTCAAAAGAGCGGCCTTTGTCTTTGAAATGCAGATGGGCTGCTGAATCTTGTCCTGATGGGTTTGTTCTGTTATGTTGTGCCACGCGGTTGTGAAGTGGCTGTTTTGTTTCCCCAATCTATCTCCAGTCTACAACACGGTCCCTTCAGCAGTTCCAAGAAGGCTCCACACCCTATTTGCACCACTCAGGTGACACCGAGGATACAGGTAAACCTCCAAGTGGCCTCAACGACTCTCTAAAAGGATGCAAATGGCCAGTGGTCTACAAGGAGTAGCAATCCTTCCATTCCCCTCCATCCAGTCAGAGCTGAAGAAGCTTCTTGGAATGAGAAGCGAAACGTACTCAAAAGAAAAAACCAGAAAGTCCAGTTGCCTCTTGAAAAGAAAAAAGGACCTTGGGGAGAACCGTGACCTGGATGATGGAGGATCTCGATAGGAATTCCTCAACAGACCATGGTTTAATTTAATCAAGCGAATCCAGAAAAGAAGGCTTTAGTGGAACTGACCCGGATGATGTTGTCGGGAACTCGATTCATGTTCCGGTTCTTGATCCGTCCCGTCAGCTGGTGGGCTGTCTTGGTGGTCAGAAGGTACTTACTGATGAGGGGCTTGGGGAAGTCGGTGCCTTCGAAGTGTTTGAGACCCAGCGCTAACAAGCTGAAACGAGGAAAAGGAAGGCAAGTCAGGAAGGACTGGGAACATCAGGAAAAATACAAGTAGTCCTTGACTTATGAGAGTTTGTTTAGTGACCGTTCAAAGTTATGACGGCCCTGATAAAAAAAGGGGACTTAGGACAGTTAGTCCTTGACTTACGACAGTTCGTTTAGTGACCGTTCAAAGTTACAACGGCCTTGATATAAAAAAGGGGACTTAGGACAGTTAGTCCTTGACTTACGATAGTTCATTTAGTGACAGTTCAAAGTTACGACGGCCCTGATAAAAAAAGGGGGGACATCGCTGCTGGTGTTCAGTTAGGCTAGTGACAACGTACAGAATAGAAATAATAGAAATAGAAATAGAGAATAGAATAAGAATAGAATTAGAAGAAATAGAATAGAAATAGAATAAAACAGAATAGGGTAGAATAAGAATAGAATAGAAGTAGAATATAATAAAATAAAATATTAGAATAGAAATAGAAGAATAGAACAGAATAAAACAGAATAGAATAAGAATTAGAATAGAAATAGAATAGAAATAGAAGAATAAGACAGAATACAATAGAATAGAATAAGAATAGAATAGAATAAGAATAGAATAGAAATAGAATAAAACAGAATAGAATTAGAATAGAATTAGAATAGAATAAAATAAAAATTAGAATAGAAATAGAATAGAAATAGAAGAACAAAACAGAATAAAACAGAAAACAGAATAGAATAAGAAATAGAATAGAAATAGAAGAATAAAACAGAATAGAATAGAATAGAATAAGAAATAGAATAGAAATAGAAGAATAAAACAGAATAGAATAGAATAGAATAAGAAATAGAATAGAAATAGAAGAATAAAACAGAATAGAATAGAATAGAATAAGAAATAGAATAGAAATAGAAGAATAAAACAGAACGGAACGGAATAGAATAGGAAATATGGAAGGGAAGGGAAGAATTGAAAGGGAACTTGGAGGTCTTCTAGTCCAACCCCCTACTCAGGCAAAGAAACCCTATAACATTTCAGAGAAACAGTTGTTGACAAATGTTAGAGCTTGAATCGAACTCGAACTCTCTGATGACTAAACCTCGACTTACGACCAAAATTGGGCCCCAGAATTTCCACCGTTACATCAGGCAGATGTACGTACTTATCTTCTCCTTTGGTGAAGACGATCTTGTCTCGGGGAGTTTTGGCCTTGAAGGAGCAGGTGGGCAGCAGCTCCGGGTACAGGAAAACTCTGCGCGTGGCCAGGATCCAGGCCACTTGCTTGGGCAAGCAAGCAAAATCGGTCACTAAAAGAATCAAGTGAGAGAGAGAGAATCGGAAGGAGAAGATGATAATAATCCGTTTTTTAATTCCTTTCTTGCAACGTTCAGAAAAAGTTCAGGATCGGGATTTGGGAAAGTGGTTTTAGTTTATTAAAAAAAAAAAATACGAAAAAAATATTTTATTAAAAATATGAAAAAATGAAAAAAAATCCTCTCCACCTCTTTCTCAAAATCGCACCTTGACTTACAAACCTTTGTTTAATAACCATCTGAAGTTTTACGACACTTAAAAAACTGACTTTGGACCAGTCCTCACACTTATGACCACTGCAGCATCCCTACGGTCACCTGATCAAGGTTCGGACGTATGTTTGGCAACTGACTCATATTTATGACGGTTGTAGGGTCCTCCGGGGGTGGTGGTCATGTGACACCCCCCCCCCGTTTTGCGACCTTCTGACCGGCAGAGTCAACGGGGAAGCCAGATTCACTGAACGACCGTGTTGCTAACTTAACCACTGCATGGATTCGCTTAATGACTGTGGTAAGGAAGGTCTTAACATGGGGCCAAATGCACCAAACGGATGTCTCACTTGTGACAAGTGAGCCATAAGTCAAGGACTCTGTGTGGATTTTTTTTTTTGGTATGGATTTTCAAGAGTGTCGCTCGATGTCTTCCTTGTTTTCTTAATAATTCCTTATCCACCCAATTACTGTATTTTTTGGACTATAAGATGCCTTTTTTGTCTCCCAAAATGGGGGTGAAAATGTCTGTGCGTCTTATAGACTGAATATTGCTGAAGCCCCGCCCACCCACCAGCCATTTTGGGGCCTGCGCACGCCCTGTTGTTGGGCCTTTCTTTGGCCTTTTTTTGGCCCTTTTTGGCCCATTTCTTTGGTTAAAAACATCCCAAAAGAAATCCTCAAAAATGGGCTGAGAAAAGCCCCCAAAACGGGCCAAAAAAGCCCCCAAAACGGCATGAAAAAAGCCTCAAAAAATGGGCTGAGTAAAGCCTCAAAAACGGGCAGAAAAAAGGGCAGAAAATGGGGCGCATGGAGGCAAAAACGTTTTTTGTTGTTGTTTTCCTCTTCTAAATACTGAAAATTATGGTATTTTAAAATAATAATAATAATTATTATTTTTATTGAAAAAGTTTTTCAAATACAGATTTTTCCCCACTTTTTTTCCCCCCTCCTCCCTAGCCCCCCGTCACCCTCCCCTCCCCCCATGGCTTCTCCAAAATAAAATCCAAATTGATATCAAATTATATAATACTTTACCATCCTTTTACACCACCCCCCACATGCTAACCATTTCTTTTCTAACATTATTATTGTATCCCCCCTATATTATACATTTCAAAGCAACCTTCAGCTATATAACTATATAATAAATCCTAATTTAACGTTTATTCAACTCATAATCTACCCATTTCTTCCACCCCCATACATATATCTCTTAATTCAAATCTTTTACGTATATTTATATCTAAACATAACAAAATAATTATTAAATTATCTAAATTTAAGAGAGGGAGAAACTCAACTGTTCTTTTTGACGGCTTTCCGGGGGCTCCACTCGATCTTGACGTGAGCGTGGAAATCTTTGATCAGTTGCAGAGATTCCTTCAAGTTAAAAGGCTGGAAACAAGTCTGGAATCCGGGACTGGAAGGCTGGCTGAGGAGAAGGGAGCTCTTGGCAAAGCTTTCCAACTCGTTCTGAGGAAGGGAAGGAGGAAAAACACCCTGAAAGTCACGCCGGAGGGTGAAGGAAGGGTTGGGGAGGGTTCAAGGAAGCAGGGCAGGTATCCATCTGGATTCGTTCCTCCAATTTTTCAGCCCAAGCTGAAAAAACATGGGATTTCAGTTCAGCCTGAAGTTGAAGGAGAAAGATGGAGGAGGAGGAGATGGAGAAAGACAAGAAGGTGATGAAGGAGGAGGAGAAAGACAAGGGGGAGGAGATGGAGAAGATAGACAAAGAAAGAGAAGATGAAAAAGGACAAAGGGAAGATAGTTGAGGAGAAAGAGAAGACAGAGGCAGACAAGAAGGAGAAGACTGAAGAGGAGCAGGAGGAAGAAGAGGAGGAGGAGATAGACAAGGAGGAAAAGAAGGCAAAGAGAGAAGATATAGAAGACAGACAAGGAGGAGACAAGGAGAAGATGAAGAAGGAAAAGGAGAAGGAAGAGATGGAGAAGGACAAGGAGAAGAAGATGATGGAGGAGATGGAAATAGATGAGGAGAAGGAGATGAGGAGGGGAAGACAGACAAGGAGGAGGTCAAGACAATGGAGGAGGAGATGGAGAAGGGGAAGATGGAGGAGGAGGAAAAGATGCAGGAGGACAAGGAGAAGAAGAAGACGGAGGACATGGAAATAGAGGACGACAATGAGAAGATGGAGGGAAAGATAGACAAGGAGGAGGAGAATACGGTGGAGGATGAGAAGATGGAGGAGAAGAAAAGAAGATGGAGGAGAAGAAAGAGGACAAGGAGAAGAGGAGAAAGACAAGGAGGAGGAGGAGATGGAGAAGATGAAAAAGGACAAAGAGAAAAGATAGTTGAGGAGAATGAGGACAGAGGCAGACAAGACGGAGAAGATTGAAGAGGACAAGAAGGAAGAGGAGGAAGACATAGACAAGGAGGAAGAGAAGACAAAGAGACGAGGAGATATAGAGGGAGAAGACAGAAAAGGAGGAGAATAGAGAAGGAGAAGATGGAGGAGAAGCAAAAGGAGAAGCAAAAGATGGAGAAGGACAAGGAGAAGAAGATGGAGGAGATGGAAATAGATGAAGAGGATGAGAAGATGGAGGGAAAGACAGACAAGAAGGAAAAGATGTGGAGGACGAGAAGATGGAAAAGAGGAAGAGGAGGAGATGAAGGAGGAGGAGAAAAAGGAGGTGGAGGACAAGGAGAAGAAGAAGAGAAGATGGAGGAGGAGGAGAAAGAGGAAGGGGAAGATGGAGGAGAAGATAGAGAAGAAGGAAAAGGAGAAGGAAAAGGAAAAGATGCAGAAGGACAAGGAGAAGGAAAAGATGGAGGATGTGGAAATAGAGGATGAGAAGATGGAGGGATAGACAAGGAGGAGGAGAAAACGTGGATGACGAGAAGATGGAGAAGAGATGGAGGAGGAGATGGAGGAGGAGAAAGCGGAGGAGATGGAGGACAAGGAGAAGAAGAAGGAGGAGGAGAAAGAGAAGGAGGAGATGGAGAAGGGGAAGGAGAAGGAGAAGACAGAGGAGGAAGAGGGAAAGACGGAGAAGGACCAAGAGGAGGAGCTCATCTGAAGCACATTCACTCTCAAAAGTCAGAAATTACCAGGAAGAGCTGGGCAGTGCTGGCCTCGGAGTTCAGGCTCGGGTTGCAACTGGCCAGGAGGTGAACCTGAGTCAGAAGCTGCACGTGCTGGAACAGTTGGGGAGAGAGAGGTCAGTGGTCAGCACAGCAGACACCCCGTTCCCAAAAACCACCCGCCCCGGAGTCAGCGAGCTAAAGCTTAGGGGCAAGCGTCCTGCGGAACGGGGAAGAATTCCTCCGGCGGAGGAAGCCCTCTTTCGGGGTACAGGACACCCAACCTGTTGCATTTGCTGCTGCAGCCTCTTCCTCTGCCCGGCGTCCAGCGCCAGGGTCTGGGCCGCCTTCTCGTTCCGCAGCTTGGACCTCTCCATCTCCTGGGGCAGCTTGACCGTCGACTTCTTCACCCGCAGCTGCTCCAGCTGTTCCTTCACCGTCCGGTGTTGTTCGTTCAACAGATTGGCCAAGGGTTCTTCGAACCTGCGCCAAGAGGGGAGGGGGTGTGTGAAGATGGGATGGGGCTGGTGGTACCAGGTTTGGGGATGCTAACCCCACCACGTGCCCTGCCGTCTTCTCCCTCCTCTTAGAGAAACAGGGTCCTGGCAAAAACCTCTTTTATTGACACGACTCTGAATTCCTTTCATTCACAGTCGGCAAGGCCTGTCCAAACAGTCTTTCAAAGGAATATTTATCAACACAGACCTCATCTCGCTTGGCAAGCTGCCACGTAACTAGTTTCCAAACGCAGTACAAGGCCAAACTTGGCACAGAGTCTCGGAACGAACGAATTGTTTCCTGCAAAAGCCGGAACGGGCTCCAGCTGCTCCTCTGCCTCACTGCTGTCTAGCTCCCTCTTTGCCTCCGACGCAGAGCCCTCGTCCGAGCTTTCCCCAGCCCCCAGGACTAGCCCATGTCCCTCCCCAACCTCCTCACTGTCCGACTTTGCTGTTGGGTCCGCTGGCGGGCCACAACAGGGGGGGAGGGCCCTTCGGGATGGGAGGGAGTCAAGGGGTTGGGAAGGACGGCGCCCCGAAGGTTTCTCTCTTGCGTGAGTGGAGGAAAGCTTTCTTAACAGCTTGTCTCGCTTAGCAGCGGGAATTTTGGGGGCTCGATGGTGGTCGTAAGGCGAGGAATTGTGTATTTCTTGGTAACCCGGTTCCCCGACTGTAGCTAGGCAGAGGTGATCTTGCCATCCGCTTCTGATACTGCTCAGTCTAGAAGGGAGGCGAAGGCCCAGCCAATTTTATTCTCTCTCCCTTCCCAAACAGGGTTGCCGTTCCTTTCGGGCCCCCTGCCCCACAGATAAGGAGACCTCAGCCCTCAAACAGACAAGAGCCTATATCGATCAGACTTGGGGGTCAGCACAGAGACGGGAAAGCTGTGTGGAACTTCAACTCCCAGCATGCCTCGCCAGTAGCGAGGCATTCTGGGAGTTGAAGTTCAGTGAAAGGCCATTGCTTGCCCACCAACTGACCACAACTGCTAATAAGATATATATAGAATTGAAATTCCACGTACCGAAGAACAGGTACCCCTGTAATCGCTATTATCCTGAATTACAGATAGCCTCAATTTACAACCATCCGTTTAGCGACCGTTCAAAGGCGCTGAAAACAATTTAACCTGCAATTGCTTCTCGCGCTTATGACCGTTGTAGCATCCCCTAAATCATCTTCTTTTCACGACCCCATAATCCCTTGCATCAGGGTGGAGTCTGGGCAACTGAATGGAGCTAGCAGTGTTTACTGGCCGGATGCTCTTCCTGTCACCAGTGCGGAGTTTTGTTCAGCAGATTAATATTCTCATTGTGCCCAGAGAGAGAAATATCTGCCTCTACCTAGGATCGAACTCACAGCCTCCTGATTGTGTGGTGAGAGCTTAGCCTCTAGGTTGTGTCACATGATCCCAATTTGTGACCTTCTCGGCCGGCTTCCCACAAGCAAAAGTCAAAGGAGGAAGCCGGATTCGCTTAACGGCACTGTGATTCGTTTAACAACCGCGGTGATCTGCTTAGCAACGGTGACAAAAAGGACGTTAGGTACACCGAGGGCTCATTCGCCAGAGTCAAATTCCTTTGGTGTGTCCAATCATGCTTGGCCAATAAGGAATATTCCTATTCCTAAAATTGGGAACAACTCACTTAACAACGGTTTTGCTTAGCAACAGAACTTCTGCTCCTATTTGTGGATGCAAATCAAGGACCGCCTGCACGGTTTTTCTCTAGAAGCATGGAAATAAAAGGAGAAATCGCTCCCCTTATCTTGTTTGACGGACACCTGTCTGTTAAGACAATCATGAAAATAAGAGGGCAGGTGAGGCTGTCTTACCTGAGCACCTGAGGGGTATTAAAATTGGGCCGGGCCTCAGCGGTGCCCTCTTCGTCCTCCTGTCCATCATCCTCTACGTTAGGGAAGCTGATTTCATCCTGAAACTGATTTTGGAAAATTGAGCTTACAAAAGCAGGCACTGACGAAGTCGCCAGCTTACAGAAGCAGGCGACTTCGCTAGATCCGTTCCAACGGAGGGCCAGGAAGACTCACCGTTTCAAACAGCTCCTCCATCAGCTCG
This sequence comes from Pantherophis guttatus, assembly GCF_059756535.1. Lineage (NCBI taxonomy): Eukaryota > Metazoa > Chordata > Lepidosauria > Squamata > Colubridae > Pantherophis > Pantherophis guttatus. The sequence continues at coordinate 3,845,398 of NC_142080.1, forward strand.
TTCACTTCTTTCTCTGCGGGACACAAAAACGGAGAGGAGGGTCAGTGAAATCACCGGACTTCTGGCTGCGACGTCTTAAGAACGCCTGAAAACGTGGTTTTTTAACAAAAGTTGTTTGCAGTTATAGATACACAGATAAGACACCGTTGGTAGGTAGATATCTACTGTGTTTCCCCGAAAATAAGACCCTGTCTTATATTTTTTTGAACCCTGAAAGAAGCGCTTGGCCTTATTGCTATGCGCTCAAAAGCCCGATTGGGCTTATTATCAGGGGATAATGTCTTATTTTGGGGGAAACAGGGTACATAGAGGGATGGATGGATGGATGGATGGGATATAGATAACAGAATGGTAGAATGATAGATACCACAGGTAGGTAAGAAGGAAGGTAGGTAGGTAGATGGGATATAGATAATAGAATGTTAGAATGATAGATGGATAGATGGGATATAGGTAATAGAATGGTAGATAGATACCATAGATAGATAGATAGATAGATAGATAGATAGATAGATAGATAGATAGATAGATAGATAAACAGATAGACAGACAGACGGACGGACGGGATATAGATGATAGAATGATAGATACCATAGGTAGGTAGATAAATGGGATATAGATGATAGAATGATAAAAAGATAGATGGATGGATGGATGGGATATAGGTAACAGAATGATAGAATGATAGATAACATAGATAGATAGATAAATGGATGGATGGATAATAGAATGATAGAGATGATGGAAAGAAAGATGATGAAATGATAGATATGATGTAGATATGGATGATGATGCTATAGATATAGAAATAGAAATAGAGATAGATAGATAGATTAAAGATAGATAGATAGATAGATAGATAGATAGATAGATAGATAGATAGATAGATAGGATATAGATAATAGAATGATAGAAAGGTAGATGGATGGATGGATGGATGTAGAGATAGATAATCGAATGATAGAGATGATAGAAAGATGATAGAATGATAGATATGATATAGATATGGATGATGTAGAAATAGAGATAGATGATAGATAGGTAGGTAGGTAGGTAGGAAGATAGATAAATAGATAGATAGATAGATAGATAGATAGATAGATAGATAGATAAATAGATAGATAGATAGATAGATAGAATTAACCTTTATTGTCATTTTTTACTGTGGAAACACTGGCACACATTAAAAATGAAATTCTGTTGCCTGCTGGTCATGTAGTGTCTTGACATACAACTGCAATGGCTTATGACCACAACTCCAGGCTGTCTTGTGGTCGTAAGACGAGGACTAACCGCAGACAAGGGGAACGTACTTGTGATTCTGACGGCACGGTCGTTCCTGAAGTCTTCCGTGTCCGGTTCATCCAGATCTTCCAAAAAATTATATTCGGGATCATCGTCATCGTCAGCTTCATCTGGAGGAGGGAAAAAAAGGCCATTATCTTAACGAGAGAATTCCTTCCGACGATGCTTCGGAAAGTATCAATCCTTCCATTCCCCTCCATCCAGTCAGAGCTGAAGAAGCTTCTTGGATGAGAAGTGAAACGTCTTCAAGAGAAAAAAACCAGAAAGTCCACTTTGTCAGGTTTCGGTGTCGTCGCAAATAAATTGCATTTCCAAACAAATAGTCTTTGATGAAATCTTTCATTTATTAAGCACGACAATCTGCCCCCGACTGCGTCGTAGCCAACACTGACTTCCTGACCCCAAACCTTCCCTTTCCGTTCCCCAATTCTCTGCGTCTCATTGGCCTTCTTCCAAATCACTCTCCCCATATCTACTACTTCAGCTCCCAGGAATGTCCCCCCTCCCATCCCATCTCCTAGGGGATATTATTTTCAGGGAAAATAAGTAGGTGAAAAGTCAAGCGTCCTCTTGCCAGCTGCCCCCTCTTCTCCTCCTTATGTCATCACTGGAACGAATGTAGTTTGGAGTGCTGACATACTTGCCTCCTGAAAAAGCACCTTTGACCTGGATGACGGAGAATCTCTACAGACGTTGACCCTCAACTTTTCACTTTTTCCAGAATAATACAAAACTAGCCATTTCTATAAAACCAAATCAGTTGTAATCAGTAAACCCCAAAATTGAAGATCTGGAGTTCGAACTTGCCTTCGTTTTCCACGTCGTCGTTCATCAGCCCACCCAGCCATTGCTTCCACTCTTCGTCGTCTGCCGTATTGGGGTCGTACATGTCCGGAGTGATGTCCGGAGCCCGAAGTTCGGCCTCCAACTGACCGAGGGGCACGTCTTTCAGGGGTCTCTTGGATCGGGTGCGGAAGGCAATTAAGCTGTCTTCCAGAGGCTGGGAAGGAAAGGGAGCGTCTTAACATTGGAAGAGGTTCTCGCGAGAAAAATTCCCACGGTCTTCTTTAACGAGATTTATTGAAGGTGAAAAACATGCGGTGATAAGAATTGCTGCCAACGGAAACATTTGCCACTCGCAACAAATAATCACCTAAAGACTCCGAGTTCTAATCCTACTTTAAGCATGAAAGGCAGCGGGGTGACTTTTGGCCAATCATCAAGAGACTGTGAGGTGTAGTCCCGCCTTAAGCATGAATGAAAGACGGCGGGGTGATTTTGGGCCAATCACCAGGAGACTGGGAGTTCTAGTCCTGCCTTAGCCATGGAGGCCGGCTGGGTGTGACTTTGCACCAATCAAAAGGTCATTGTGAGTTCTAGTCCTGACATGAAGGCCGGCTAGGTGACTTTGGACCAATCTCCAGGAGACTGGGAGTTCTAGTCCTGCCATGAAGGCCAGCTAGGTGACTTTGGGCCAATCACCAGGAGACTGGGAGTTCTAGTCCTGCCATGAAGGTCAGCTAGGTGACTTTGGGCCAATCACCAGGAGACTGGGAGTTCTAGTCCTGTCATGAAGGCCAGCTAGGTGACTTTGGGCCAATCCCCAGGAGACTGGGAGTTCTAGTCCTGCCATGAAGGCCAGCTAGGTGACTTTGGGCCAATCACCAGGAGACTGGGAGTTCTAGTCCTGCCTTAGCCATGGAGGCCAGCTGGGTGTGACTTTGGGCCAATCCCCAGGAGATTGTGAGTTCTAGTCCTGACATGAAGGCCGGCTAGGTGACTTTGGGCCAATCCCCAGGAGACTGTGAGTTCTAGTCGTGACATGAAGGCCGGCTAGGTGACTTTGGGCCAATCCCCAAGAGACTGGGAGTTCTAGTCCTGCCATGAAGGCCGGCTAGGTGACTTTGGGCCAATCCCCAGGAGACTGGGAGTTCTAGTCCTGCCAAGAAGGCCGGCTAGGTGACTTTGGGCCAATCCCCAGGAGACTGGGAGTTCTAGTCATGCCGTGAAGGCCGGCTAGGTGACTTTGGGCCAATCCCCAGGAGACTGGGAGTTCTAGTCATGCCGTGAAGGCCGGCTAGGTGACTTTGGGCCAATCCCCAGGAGACTGGGAGTTCTAGTCCTGCCGTGAAGGCCGGCTAGGTGACTTTGGGCCAATCCCCAGGAGACTGGGAGTTCTAGTCCTGCCGTGAAGGCCGGCTAGGTGACTTTGGGCCAATCCCCAGGAGACTGGGAGTTCTAGTCCTGCCGTGAAGGCCGGCTAGGTGACTTTGGGCCAATCCCCAGGAGACTGGGAGTTCTAGTCCTGCCAAGAAGGCCGACTAGGTGACTTTGGGCCAATCACCAGGAGACTGGGAGTTCTAGTCCTGCCATGAAGGCCGGGAGGGCTAAGAGCTGATCTTGGAAGCTGGGCTTCCTTCCCGTCGGAGCAAACAGGATATTCGCTAGATCTTACCTGGTAGGAATCCATGCAGACGGGGCTGGAGGCCAGTTCTTCGTCGACGGCATGGAGCTTCTCCATGAAAACGGTGTCCTTGTTTTGCTTGGGTTTGGGGGGCGGCGGTGGGCCCATAGGGATGACCTCGGCACTGACGTGTCGCTGGGCCGGAGGGCTGGACCCCTTCTCGGACTGGATGAGAAAAAAACCGGAATGGCTTCAGGACCGAAAACGATCTCCTGAATTGTTAAAAGGTTTCTGCTAATTCCTTACAGGGAGTCCTCAACTTACGACCGCAACGGGGCCCAAAATTGATGTCGCTAAGTGAGACGTTTGCGAAGGGAGCCTTGCCCGGTTTTAGGACTTTTCTCCCCGCGTTTATTTCATTTTATTTCTTTATTGAGGGGACTTATATAGCCACCTATCCGGGGGTGAAATGCTCCCGGTTCGGTCCGGATCGCCCGATCCGGTCCGAAAACTCAACGGGGAAAGCCGGATTCGCTTAAGCACTGCCTGATTCACTTCACAACGGCGGTGCTTCGCTGAACAACCAGAGCAAGCACGTGGGAGGAAAGCAGGGGATTGAGGAAGTGAAGACACCCCCTCCCCAACACCTCTCCCCGCTTACCTCCAAGGGGGCCACTCCTTCCTCGTCCGTCTCCACCATATCCGACGGTCTCGAACGAAAGCGCTTGGGCCCCCGAGGGGACGAGGTATTGCTTTCGACATCGCTTTCCAATAAACTCTTGGGGGGGGGGGAAGAAGCAACAGGGAAGGAAATCAGACGGAGTTTGTATGTGTGTGTGACTGTGTGTGTGATTGTGTGTGTGCTGCTGCTGCTGATCGGTCTCCCCTGGTCGCGCTACCGGCAGCCACGGCAGAACCGATAGGAGAGAATAACAGAGTTTGGGAAGGGACCTCGGAGGTCTTCTGGTCCAATCCTTTGCTCGAGCAGGAGACCTTAGACCATGTCAGATAACTGGCTGTCCAATCTTTTCTTGAAAACCTCCAGTGATGAGGGAGGGAGGGAGGGAGGGAGGGAGGAAGGAAGGAAGGAAGGGAGGGAGGGAGGGAGGGAGGGAGGGAGGGAGGGAGGGAGACAGAGGAAGGAGGGAGAAAAGAAGGAAGAATAGCAGATTAACAGAATTGGAAGGGACTTTGGAGGCCTTCTAGTCCAACCTCCTGGGAGGGAGGGAGGGAGGGAGGGAGGGAAGGAGAAAGAAAGAAAGAAAGAAAGAAAGAAAGAAAGAAAGAAAGAAAGAAAGAAAGAGGGAGGGAGGGAGGGAGGGAGGGAGGGAGGGAGGAAGGAAGGAAGGAAGGAAGGAAGGAAGGAAGGAAGGAAGGAAGGAAGGAAGAAAGAAAGAAAGAAAGAAAGAAAGAAAGAAAGAAAGAAAGAAAGAAAGAAAGAAAGAAAGAAAGAAAGAAAGAAAGAAAGCAGAATAGTTGGGAGAGACATTAGGTCTTCTAGTCCAACCCTGTGGGAGGGAGGGAGGGAGGGAGGGAAGGAAGGAAGAAAGGAGAGAGAAGGAAGGAAGGAAGGAGGGAGGGAGGGAGGGAAGGAAGGAAGGAGAAAGAAAGAAAGAAAGAAAGAAAGAAAGAAAGAAAGAAAGAAAGAAAGAAAGAAAGAAAGAAAGAAAGAAAGAAAGAAAGAAGCAGAATAGTTGGGAGAGGCATTAGGCCTTCTAGTCCAACCCGCTACTAGACTGTTTCAGGCAAGTGACTGTCCAGTCTTTTCTTGAAAACCTCCAGTGATGGCGAAAATAGGAAAGAAGGAAGGAAGGACAGAAGCACAGAGTTGGAAGGGACTTTAGAGGACTTCTAGTCCAACCCCCTGCTCAAGCAGGAAACATTTCAGACTAGTGGCTGTCCAGTCTCTTCTTGAAAACCTCCAGTGATGGAAAACAGTGGGAGGGAGGGAGGGAGGGAGGGAGGGAGGGAGGGAGGGAGGAATAAATAGCACTAGCCCATAGATTTATATACCGCTTCGCAGTGCTTCACAGCCCTCTCTAAGCGGTTTAGAGTCAGTCTATCGCCCTCAACCATCTGGCTCCTCATTTTACCGACCTCGGAAGGACGGAAGGCTGAGTCAACCTTGAGCCTGGCGAGATTCAATCTGCCGAATATTATTTATTGTTATATAAATAAACCCCCCTCTGGATAAACGCCCCTTCAAAATTGGAATCCAAAATATCGCGCGGATTCGGCCTCATTTTGGAAACCAAAGCGTGAAAACTTTTTTGAGTGTCAGCTTAACCGGTGGGTGACATGTTTTTCCTGGTATTTTTGATTAAAAGATTTGATGGTTTAGCTTGTCCGCTGATGGGCTGAAAAATCCCCTCCAGCAGAAATCTAGTTCTATTCCTTGAGATGCTAGACTTCTGCGTGCAGGGACGGGTTTTCCCCTTCCCCCCCCCCCCACCTCCATTTGCAAAGTTTACCTCTTCCGCCGTTTCGTCTTCTTCGTCCTCTTCCGGTTGGTATTCCTCGTCGGAGGAATCGTCGTCTTCAAGCGGGATGTCGACGAACTGAGGGGGCTGCAACGATGGGGAAGGTGGGGGGACAAGGAAAAGTGAGTTTTCAGAGAGAGAGAGAAAAGAGGGGTGAAAGGAGCTTCCGTGGATGGGTGAACCCAGGCAAGCCAGAGAGAGAGAGGGGTGAATTTAATTTAATCTTTCTAGTTTTCCATCCTGCAAAAACGTTTTGAAAAGAGTTTATGGAAGAGACTCTTTTGTGGCTCAGGGCTGAAGGAACAGTAGGGGTCCTCGGTGGTCTCGGAGGTTGGTGACTTTTCTAGCACTGATGACATTACCTAGTTGGGTCGTGAGAGGTCTGCAAGGAAAGCAAACCAGCTCGAGAGAGCACCGAAGACCCCACGGTCTTCTTCCCCACCACCCTGCTCTCCTCCGCTCTGCAAAATCCCCTTCCTTCTAGAGCTGATGAGGTTACCTAGTTGGGTGGTGAAACCTCTGGAATAAAACCAAGCTCAGAGAGCACCGAAGACCCCACAGATAAAGGAATTTGCTAACTGATCCATTTACCAGCACAGCAAATAAGTGTATTTTCCAGATTTTTATGGGCTTCTATTCCCAATGTATAAAAGAACAATAAAAGGCCTGCCAGAGTATATTATTAAAATCTCAAGAGTAACTAACCTTGAGTTCGTTGGCTTTCTTGATGGGAGAAATATTCCAGGTTGGTATTACCTGAGGAAGCAACACATAGCATTTGGCACCTCTGCCATCAAATACAAAATAAATAAATAAATCAGGAAGGGCAGGAAAATCAGGAATTCTACGCAGGAAACTCCCCTCTCCCCATTCATTCAGGAATCAATGCTTGCATTCATTCATTTATAATTAGAATTTTCTGAAAATGGCCCCACGTTTATCCAAGCTGTTTCAGGAAACAGAGAGAATCTGTTGCCGTATCTTATAAGACTAATAAATAAAAGAAAAACAAGACATCTTTGGGTAGGCACCAGGCTAGAAAAGGTGAGACGGCGAGTTCTAATCCCGCCTTAGGCATGGAAGCCGGCTGGGTGACTTTGGGCCAATCACCAGGAGACGGGGAGTTCTAGTCCCGCCTTCGGCATGAAAGCCGGCTGGGTGACTTTGGGCCAATCACCAGGAGACGGGGAGTTCTAGTCCCGCCTTCGGCATGAAAGCCGGCTGGGTGACTTTGGGCCAATCACCAGGAGACGGGGAGTTCTAGTCCCACCTTCGGCATGAAAGCCAGCTGGATTGGATTATTTATAAAAAGAATAAAAGCGGGATAGAAATCAATATTTTAAATTTTAAATCTTCTCCTCTAAATCTTCTCCTCTTTTCAATTTAAATTTTAAATACAAATTTTAATCTGTTTAATTATGGGGTATTTTAAAATTCAGCCAAATTATTTAATTTGTTTTAATCTATTTTAAATTTTGTATCTCTGTGTTTTATCTTCTGGCTATTCACCGCCCTGAGTCCTTCGGGAGAAGGGCGGTATAGAAATTTAATAATAATAATAAAAAAAAAAAAAATCCCCACCATTTCAGTATAGGTACGAACGAACGAGCTATACTGCTATTAGGTTTTACTTACCACCCCTTTCTCTACCACTTCTTTCAGCTTGGACCGTGTCATTTTGGGCTCCTGAATTGGGGGAAGGGGGAAAAAGAGAAAGAGAGAGAAGGAAAGAGAGACAGAGAAAGAGGGAAAGAGAGTGAGAGAGTAGGAGAAAGAAAGGGAGAAAGAGAAAGAGGGTAAGAGAAAGACAGAGAAATAAAGAAAGAGGGAGAGAAGGAAAGAGAAAAAGAATGAGAGAAAAAAGAGAGAAAGAAATAGAGAGAAAAAAGAGAGAAAGGGGAAGAAAGACCGAGGGAAAGAGAGAAAAAGAGACAAAGAAAGGAGAGAGAAATGGAGAGAGAAAATATGAAAGAGAGAGGAAAAGAGACAAAGAGAAATAGAGGAAGAGGAAGAGAAAGAATAGAGAAAAAAGAGAAAGAGAGAGAAAGAGAGGAGAGAGAAAGAGAGATGGAGAAAGAGAAATAAAGAAAAAGAGAGAGGGAAAGAGAAAAAGAGAAAGAATGAGAGAAAAAAGAGAAAGAAATAGAAAAGAGAAAAAAAGGGTGAGAAAGAGAGGGAAAGAGAAAAAGGGACAAAGAAAGGAGAGAAATGGGGAGAGAAAAAATGAAAGAGAGACATAAAGAAATAGAGGAAGAGGAAGAGAGAAGAGAGAAGAGAGAAGAAAAAAGAAAGAGAGAAAAAGAGAGATGGAGAAAGAAAAATAAAGAAAGAGGGAGAGGGAAAGAGAAAAAGAGAAAGAATGAGAAAAAGAGAGAAGAAAGGGGAAAAGAGAGAAAAAGAGACAAAGAGAGAAGAGAGAAATGGGGGGGAGAAAAAATGAAAGAGAGGGAAAGAGACAAAGAGAAACAGAGGAAGAGGAAGAGAGAGAATAGAGAGAGAAAAAAGAAAGAGAAAGAGAGAGAGAGATGGAGAAAACTTGTTTAATTTAATTATGATTAGACCTGCTGGATCTATTTTTTTTTCCTGCAGAGATACAGAAAATGGCGTCCTCCCCCTTCTCTTCTCTTCCGAGAGCCCCCAGACTCACAAAGACCGGGGCGTCTTCCGTCTCGCTGATGGCAGCTTTCATCATGGCCACCACGTGCTCGTTGGTGATGACTTCCTGCGGGGGGGGGGAAAAAAAATAAAGAGTTTCTCAACTGGATGTTTTCAAAGCCAGGAAAAGCCGCTCCTTTTAAACTGCAGCCGTCAATTACGGTGGTGTTGCAGTCCGCCGGCGGCCTGCGAAGCTGGCAGCGGAGTCAGACAGTGAGGAGGCTGTGGAGGAACATGGGCCAGTCCTGGAGTCCGGGGAAGGGCTCTGCGTCAGAGGCAGAGATGGGGCCAGGGCCATCTGGGAGTTATGCACAGACTCCAGAGCCTCCGGACATCACAGAGGCAGAGGAACAGGAGGAGCCTGTTCCTAGGGCGCACATGCGCAGAGCTGCCAGAAGGCACGAACGGTTAAAACAAAAGGGACGACTCAGGAGTAAGGCCTGGAGATGATTGGCTCCTCCCATAAGAGGAGCAAAGGCATGTTGGCCCCTTGCAGGAAAGCAACGTTGCTAATTCTGTTCCCAGTCGGCATCTCTGTTTGATTCTGGACTCTGTGGGGCTTTGCCAAGTAGGTCTTTGGCAGCGTGTCAAGGGAGAGAAAGGTTGGTCATTATCCCGAAGGACTTCTCCCGGACTTTTTTGCAACTAATTGGGACTCGGCTGTGAATGAACGTAATTCACAGCTGTTGCAATAAAAGAGGTTTTTGGGACTACTCGTGAGTTTTAATGACAAGTAGTCAATAAAGCCTAGGTCACAACAGGTGGCTGCAGCCAAGCAAGAATGGGGAAAATCTGTAGTCCTCGACTGATGACCATAATTGAGCCCCAAATCTCCCTTGAGAAGCGACGGAAAGGGGAAGGTTGGCGACCGTCTGTGCCACGGTTTTAAGGGGGTCGCTGCAGCCGTTAAGTGAATGATGCGGTCGTTAACCAGATCAGGCTTTTGGTGGAACGGAAGCTTGGCCGAGATGATGAGAAAGGATGATCATGTGACCTGCAACCGTCGTTAAGCACACGCCGGTGGCCGAGCACCCAAATTTTGACCGGGGAGGGGACGCTGACCAACGCTCACGAGGAAATGGTCCTCGATGTACGACTGCAATTGAGCCCAGTATTTTGGTCGCTAAGTGAGACATTTGTCAAGGGAGTTTTTGCCCCATGTTACGAACATTCTCGCCACGCTTGTTAAGCGAATCTGGCTTTCCCCCATTGTGACATCCCGCCCCCGGGACGCTGCGACCGTCATAAATAGAAATCAGTTGCCAAGCGTCCGAATTTTGATCACGTGACAATTGCGGCAACAGTCATTAAGTCACTTTTTTCCCAGTGACGTTGTACCTTCATTTACGGTCACTAAACAGGCGGTTGTTTAAGTCGAGAGCTACCTGTGTTAAGTCATTTTTTCCCCCAGGGCCATTCTAACTTCGAACAATTGTTAAAACGAATCGTTGTTAAGTTGAGGACGACCTGTTCATGGATCCAACACCGTCCCCAACAGCCGCGTCCAACACTTACGTGAAGGATGTTTCGTACGTTGACGGCCGTCAAATTGTGCTGCTTCGCCCCGTCTTCCAGCGTGCGGTCCAAAGTTTCGTCCAATTTGAGGTCGCAAGCTAAAGCCCTTCCTCCTTTTCCTCCTTCTCCTCTTCCTCCTCCTTCGTCTTCCTCAGCCGACTTCCCTTCCCATTGCCTTTTAACTCCCTTCCGCCTGGATTTTTTCCCTCCTTCTCGTTTGTCTGCAAAGGGGGAAAAAAATAAATTGCAAACTGATTGTCAGGGGTCCAAGTAATACGGGTTAATAGAATAGAATTCTAAAGTTAACTTTATAAAGTTGTTGTTATTATTATTATTATTGGTTAATCTTTAGTGAGATTCACAGCCTTTGAGGCTGGTTAATAGCTCAGCAGCTCGAGTCCTAACCAAGGACCTAGGAACTGTTAAGGTATCGTCGGAGGATGTAAGCTGTTCCGAGTAAGGTGGTTTTTTGTAGAGTCAAAATGTTCAAGTCCGGCAAATTTAGAATTTCTAAATAGTGGGGTAGCCCTTTGGGTATTGCTCCGAGGGCTCCAATTACAATCGGGACAACACACGATTTCTTTTTCCACCGTCGCTCAACTTCAATTTGCAAGTCCCGGTACTTTGTGATTTTTTTCTTGCTGCTTATCTTCAATTCGTGCATCACCAGGTATTGCAATGTCAATGAACCATCCTTTTTTCTTTTCAACTCTTGTTATGTCAGGTGTGTTGTGGACCAAGTGCCTGTCAGTCTGAATCCTAAAGTCCCACAAGATCTTGAGTTTCTCATTCTCTAAAACTTTCTCAACCTGATGTTCCCAGTGGTTTTTGCTGTACTCAAATCCAAACTTCTGGCACAATTTCCAGTGAATGATCTTAGCAACGTGGTCATGGCGTTGTAGGTAGTCAGTTTGTGAAATTTTGCTGCAATTTAGAATTTCTAAATTGGGTATTGCTCCAAGGGCTCCAATTACAATCGGGACAACACACGATTTCTTTTTCCACAGTCGCTCAACTTCAATTTGCAAGTCCCGGTACTTTGTGATTTTTTCTTGCTGCTTATCTTCAATCCGTGCATCACCAGGTATTGCAATGTCAATGAACCATCCTTTTTTCTTTTCAACTATTGTTATGTCAGGTGTGTTGTGGACCAAGTGCCCGTGAGTCTGAATCCTAAAGTCCCACAAGATCTTGAGTTTCTCATTCTCTAAACTTTTGAGAAACTCAAGATCTTGTGGGACTTTAGGATTCAGACTGACAGGCACTTGGTTCACAACACATGTTGTTGTTGTTGTTGTTGTTGTTGTTGTTGTTGTTGTTGTTGTTGTTATTATGTGTGATTGGGCACACAAGGAATTTGTCTTTGGTGTGTATACTCTCAGTGTACATAAGGAGAATAAAATACATTCATTGAGAATCAAAAAGCTACAACACTTAGTGATAGTCCAAGTTACTAATAAGCTATCAAATCGTACTAGGAAACAAATAAAAACAATATAAATTGAAAGATACAAGCAACAGGGTTATAGTCATAAGCGGGAAGAGATGGATACTAGGAAGGAAGAGAAGAAGAATAGTAATACATTCTTAGTATATTATTTGACAGTGTTGTGGGAATTACCGTATTTTTCGGAGTAAAATCCGAATCTGAAAGCTTCCAGGTTTTCCCCACCTGAAAGAAAGCCCCAAGTCCCTTCCCCTGCACCCACATGTCCATCACATGGTCCAATCAAAGCATTGTCCCAACTGGAGATGCCTCCCAGTCACACCACTCCAGGTGCAGGGCAGCATGTCCTTGACTCTCAGAGAAAAGAATGTTATTATGGCTAGATATTTCTCCAACTCCCTACAACACCCCCCCACTCCCAGTTTCCCACAGTAGGAAATGTCACAGGCCTGAAGGCCCAACGATAAAGATGGCTTCCAGGCCTGACACTCATTTAGCAACATAAATTTTAGGCTCAACTGTGGTCATAACTCGAGACCTCTATGTAAATCAACCCCCGTTACAAAAATATTGGGGGGTATTTCAGGACTCACCCACTGAAATAAAGAGCCTCGTTTCTTCGGGTTCCTCCTTCACTTCTTGAAAGGGCTCGACCCTCTGCGTGTCCCCCATGGATTTCATAGTTGGGGAAACTTCGCCTTCTTCCTCCTGTTCGATCTCTGGCTTGGGCAAAAGGAGGCCATCTTGGGAAAAAAGAAGCAAAGAAAAGAAAAGAAAAAAGCGATGAAAATATAATTCATGACGAGAAGTTTCACAAGTCTGCAGCATAAACTAAAGAGGAACTAACTCGAGTTTCAGAGGGGGGGGGGAATACACATTTTTCACCATGCACAAAGATGTTTTCCATGCTTCTGCACTTTCCTAATAATCAGATTCCTAAATCTGATTATTTTAAAAAAGTAAACTAAAAAAGATACCAAATAAACACACAGATCTATTTATGTTCTACTCTATTCTACTCTATTCTATTCTTCTACTCTACTCTACTATTCTACTCTACCATACTCTACTCTACTCTATCTTACTCTACTCTACTCTACTCTACTCTACTCTACTCTACTCTACTCTATTCTACTCTACTTTCAATTCCTCCCCTTCAGTCAAAGGAGGGTTGATCTCCTCGTAATCGACAAGCTGGTTGATCCCACCTGAAGGAGACGCCTCCGTCGGAACAGGTTCGGCTTCGGAAAAGGAATCCATCCGGATAGTTTTCCTTTTCTTGCATGGCAGCATGGTGGGGGAGAGGGACATGGCAGCTAAAGGCTTCCCGTCGGAGCCCTGCAAAGACCACAAAAAAGAGAGAATTTGAACAACAGCAAAAAATCATACATTTGGCCGTGACTCACCTCCCACACACCTTGGTTACGAATTGCGGTTATTCATTAAGTGAATTTTGCCCCCTTTTAAAAGCTTTCTTGCCTCTGTTAAGCGAATCACGGCACGGGGTTCAGTCGGCAACAGGGTTGTTAAGTGAATTTGGCTTCCCCGTTAGCTTTGATCGACAGGAGGTCGCAAAAGGGGCGGGGGGAAAATCACATGACCCCCCCCGGGATACTTTGACCCTTATAAGTACGAGTCAGTTGCCAAGCGTCCGAATTTGGACCACATAACCACAGGGGAATGCCACAACGGTTGTGAAAAGTGTGAAAAGCAGTCATAAATCATTATTTTTTTTTTGCGCCGTCCTAACTTTGGTCACTAAATGAGTGTTTTTAAATTGAGGACTACCTGTATTACTTATTAATGCAATATATATTTATATATCAATAGATAGATATTGATATACATTGATATATATATTGATATACATTGATATATATATAATGTATGTATGTATATATGTATGTATGTATGTGTGTGTGTATGTATGTATGTATATGTATATGTATATGTATATGTATACATATATATGTAAAAAGTTAAAATCTCGGGTTTTTTCCCCGCATTATTTAAAAGTCTCTTAGTTAAAATGCTTAAAATCCTGGCTAAGATCTCAGCTCAAAATCCTCCAAAATCCCAACAAAACACTTTGTAAGGTCTTTTAAAACTCTGGCTAAAATATATTACAAACTATTCTAAAAATTATTATATATCCATCCATACATACATACATACATACATTCTAAACTATTCTAAAAATACTATTCTAAAAATTATTATACATACATATATAGATATTGATATATATAGATAGATAGATATATTGATATATATATTGATATATATTGATATATATGTAAAGAAAGAAGCAGACATCCTGCGAGCTCCGGAACTTAAAAATTTTAAAATAATTAAAATTTTATTTTACTAAGCTTTCGTCAGGTCATATATATATTGCCCTAAAACTCCTTTTTTTTTAAAAAAAGGAAGAGAATGGCGGATGGGCTTTTGACCATCAGACTTGCATGGCTGGGGATTATGGGTCTTGCCACTCCAACAGGGGAGATTTCCACCAATGGGGAGGGGGAGGAGGAGGCATCACTTGAGGATGATGGGCGCTGTAGTTTTTAAGAGGACGCTGGGCCGAAAAAACCCGAAAAAGACCCCCATTATCCCCAGCCACAGCTGAGGCTGGGGATGATGGGAGTTGTGGTTATGGCTGTTGGGTGACCCCGAAATGAGAGAAGAGGCGAGTTCCGGGCCTGACAAGCCCGCCTGCTTCTCCATATAGTGCCCCGCCCCAACCGGGCCCACCCCCACCCCAAACTAACCGAGCATCTTCCCCGGGGATCCCCCCGCGGTTCACTCCGCGGCTCATTGCGGCCATTTTTTCCCCTCAATCCGGAGCGCCCCCATAGCTTCTCCGGCCGGAAGCGGAAGTGACGCCGAAGGAAAGGGCTCGGTCGCGCATGCGCCCTCGGAGCCCCGCCGCCTCCCGCCATCTTTCGTGCGGGCCGCGGGCCTTTTGAGGGAGGGAACGGTCGGCGGAATATTTCACGCCGAGGGTTTGAGTTGGAGGGGCCGGGAAGAGGTAAAAAGACGGTCGGCGTCTCGCGAAACGCCCTTCAGGATTTAAAAGGGCGAATTTTTCTTTTTTTTAAAAAAAAGGGAAGGGGCCTTCCTGGAGGAAGCGAAGGCCGCCATATTGGTTGCTGGCACGGCCGGTTTTTTTGCGGGTTGTTTTTCCCGACCTTGGGAACCCACGTGACCCCTCCCCGAGGGCGGGGTCTAGGCCTCTGACGTCATTGGGCTCCCTCTAGGCTTCCTTTGCTTGTTAGCTCTTTGCAATATTATTGGGATTAATCCATTTATTTAGGATTTGCTTTTGCATTTTCGCAGTTGTTTTAGGATGCAACGTTTTTTCTTTCCCCTACAACGATCCAGGACCTGAATATGCCATCCATTTATTATTTTTTCTTGAATTGCTCCAGGCCTCCTCTATTATTATTATTATTATTATTATTATTATTATTATTATTATTATTATTATTATTATTATTATTATTATTTGCTGCATTTCTCCCTGATTCATTATCCCATTTGTTGCATGGCCCCGAATTTTTAAAAAAATATCAGACCTCAAGACTTGTAGTAAAAAAAATCTTCCTTGAGCTCTTGACTCAGCCTAAGGTTGAACCTCATTTAAGACAGGTAATAAGTGCAGAATTTTCAGCTCGGGAAGGATTATCCTTATTTACTTAAAAGCATCTGCAAATCCTCCACGCTTCCATCCTTCCTACCTAAAAACAACGGCCCAAAATCAGAAAACGCCCTTAAAACCAAACAAAGCTGGATGAGAAAAGAATATATTAATATGTTCTTTACTAAATGCAACCCCGCCCCGAAGAGCTATTAGAATACTTTATTAATTGATTAGTCTTGCGGCCTTATCAATAAAATAAAATACATAATCTGGGTCCAGGATAAAATAAATACATACATACATTAAAGCCCAGGAGGAAAGAAGGCAATCTTATCATTCGGTTCCCAGTGGGCCGTTCTTTCCCAATAGGGAGAAATATTTTTACAATATTGCAATTTCCAACAGAGGCTATTCGAAAGTTGCACTTGAGTTTGCAGGTTAAAGAAGGTAACACACCCACGTTAGTTCGCCACTGCAACGACACTACGAAGCCCATAGTCCCAAGTATTGCAAAGTCCATCCTCAGTAACCAAGTGAAGCTGAGAGGAGGGGGGAGAGATTAAGAGTTCTTTATACCCGAATGGCTACTAAAAAGATGCATTTGGTTTGCACGTTAGAAGAAGGGAAAACCCGGGTTACTTCACCAATGCAACGGGTACTGCAAAACCCGTAGTTCAAGTATTACATAGTCCATCCTCAGTAACCCGGCCGAGTGGAGGAGGGGAGAAAGAAATTAAAAAGTTCTTTTTAAAAATGGCTATTAGAAAGATGCATTGGGCTTGCACGTTAAAAGAAGGAAAACCCGCGTTAAGTCTCCAACGCAACGGGTACTGCAAAACCCATAGTTGAAGTACGACAAAGCCCATCTTCAGAAACCCAGCCGAGTTGGGGAAGGGAAAGAAATTAAAAACTTCTTTAAATGCGCCCCCACACCTTTAAATGGCTGTTAGAAAGTTGCATTGGGTTTGCACGTTCAAGAAGGGTTAATTCGCCAATGCAACGGTACTGAAAAACTGCATACTTTGTTCAAGTATTACAAAGTCCATCCTCAGTAACCCAGCCGAGGGGGGGAGGGGGGGAAAGAAATTAAAAAGTTATTTTTTTAAAAAAAATGGCTATTGGATTGCACAAAGATGCATTGGGTTTGCAGGTTAAAAGAAGGAAAACCCGCGTTAAGTCTCCAACGCAACGGGTACTGCAAAACCCATAGTTCAAGTACGACAAAGCCCATCCTCAAAAAGTGGAGGACGAGGAGGAGGAGGAGGGAAATAAATGAAAAAGTTCTTTTTAAAAATGGCTATTAGAAAGATGCATTGGGTTTGCAGGTTAAAAGAAGGGAAACCCGCCGTTAATTCTCCAACCCAACGGGTACTGCACAACCCATACTTCAAGTACGACAAAGCCCATCCTCAGAAACCCAACCGAGTGGAGGAGGAGGAGGAAGAAGGGGAAATAAATGAAAAAGTTCTCTTTATAAATGGCTATTAGAAAGATGCATTAAAAGAAGGAAAACCCGCGTTAATTCTCCCAACGCCACGGGTACTGCAAAGCCCATAGTTCCAGTACGACAAAGCCCATCCTCAGCAACCCAGCCGAGTGGAGGAGGAGGAGGAAGAAGGGGAAATCAATGAAAAAGTTCTCTTTATAAATGGCTATTAGAAAGATGCATTAAAAGAAGGAAAACCCGCCGTTAATTCTCCCAACGCCACGGGTACTGCAAAGCCCATAGTTCAAGTATTACATAGTCCATCCTCAGAAACCCAGCCGAGTCGAGGAGGAGGAGGAAATAAATGAAAAAGTTCTTTTTAAAAATGGCTATTAGAAAGATGCATTGGGTTTGCAGGTTAAAAGAAGGGAAACCCGCCGTTAATTCTCCAACGCAACGGGTACTGCAAAACCCATACTTCAAGTACGACAAAGCCCATCCTCAGCAACCCAGCCGAGTAGAGGAGGAGGAAGAAGGGGAAATCAATGAAAAAGTTCTTTTTAAAAACTGGCTATTAGAAAGATGCATTGGGGTTTGCAAGGGGGCCTAAATCCCCAGGGCCAGCCCCATTTGGGGGGGGGATGTTTCTCTCTCACACACACACGCGCAAAAAAAAAAAAAAAACTCCGCAGAGACCCATAATCCACCGCCCGGCCCAAGCTTGCCCAGTCACTCTCTCCGGGCGTCTCCAAAGCGCGCAGCGAAAGCGAGCCTGGTATTAAAAAAAAAAAAAAAAAAAAGGAACACCAACGTTCGAAAGGGGGCGGCGCTTGCCCGGGCTTCGTTCCAAAACGGGGCGGCGCTTGTCCGGGCTTCGTTCGAAAGGGGCGGAGCCGAGGACCAGTTTTTTACTTCGCTTCGCTCCTCTTCTCCTGCATCGCTGGGGGGGGGGGAGAAAGAAGCCGGGCGAGAGCATCTTTTCCAAAGCGAGCACCGCAGCCGCCTCGGGGGGTGGGGGGACGGGGGAGGCCGCCTCCGGAGCGCCTCGCCCCGCCGCTTCTACTGCTCCTGCTCCTGCTCCAACGCCGGTTGCCATGGCCGAGATCGCCAGCGTCCGCCCCAGCTTCGGTGAGTTGCATCGGGGGGTAGGGGGGGAAGAAAGGCCGCTGCGCAGTGCCGGCTCCGCGGAGGGCTTTATGCCTCCCCCCCATAGGCCGGCATCCTCCTCCTCCTCGGCTGCAAAACCCCCCGGCCCTTCTCTGCTCAAAGGCCGGGGATCCATCCCTCTCTCTCTCTGCTCTCGATCCAACGATCGAGGCTTGCTTGGCAGATTCCCCTCCCGCCCCCACCCCCAAAATAATCACCCTGGAGGCGTTGCGGCGTTGCACAACTGCACCCCCCCCTTCTCCCTGATCTGGTTGGGCCTTCCTGGGTGGGGGATCTATAGCCCCCCCCCCCCCAAAGCCTCTTGACCACCGGGAGCATCTTTGCAAAATGATCCCTGCGGGAGCGAGAGAGAGATGCTGAGAAAAAACACACACACAGAGAGAGAGAGAAAGAATGCTACACAAAATAGACACAACCGCCAGCCCTACACAATCATCACCAGCACCTTGGGGCCTGCTGGTCTGGAAAGACTCTTCCTTCCGCTCCTTCCCTCCATCCTTTCTTTTCTAGCGTTTTTTTTTTCCCCTCCTCTTAAGAATTGGTGTCATCTTAACCGTGGATGCCCATGAGATTTGCAAAAAAAAAAAAAGCAAATTGCAAGGCCTTGGAGAAAAGGAGGCCCCTTCTCTCCAGGGAGGGAGGGAGGGAGGGGTGGGGAAAGGGGGAGAGTTTAGCAATGCCACCCGTCCTCGCCCGTTTGCAACCCGGGTCCTTTCTTAACCATCCTATCCTAAAGGCAGGTAGTTGGGAGGGACTTACCTGTGCTAAAGGTACACGCATCTCTTATATTTCTTGCAGTTTCCTAGGGGGTTGGTGCCCCTTCCTTCAATTGCTCTGCCAACCCTCCACCCCGTCACCTACACGGGCGTGCCCAGTTTCTGGCCTGGCTAGGAGAGACCGGATCCTTAAGACTTTTCCGAAGGGGTGCAAAGCTAACAGCGATCCTCATCGGAAGGGATTTCTCCCCCCCCCCATTCCCTCTAGGGTGGAGAAGCAGGGGGGCAGGTGTTGAGCGGGGACGGGGGGGGGCGCTAGGAAAAAAAGCAAGGATGACGTGATGTTTATTTCTAGGATGGGCAGTGCCCCAGCTCTTTGGAAGGCAGAGAAAGGATTTTTAAGAAAAACAATAACAAAAGCCTTTGTTTGCCTTGCGTGTGTGTGTCTGTTGTGTGTTTGTGTGTTGAACAATCGGGGTCTGGAGCCCCCCCCCGCCCCCCCCCTCGGGTAAAGCGGGCTGGAGGTGAATCTCGAGCCGCTGCAATTTCTTGCCCCCACCCAAGTGAGAGAGAAATCTGGTGCCCTTTGCAGTCCCGATGTGTTTGGGGGGGGGGCTCCTCCTCATCCTTAATTGCCCCCCCCCCAGGGGCATTCACACAAGCACCAGCCATTTCCGAAGAAGCAGCCGAAGGGGCGCCTGGCGTGCCTCCCCTGGGGGAGAAAACGTGGCGACTGCCAGTCGCCGGTGTAATTTCCAACCCACTCACCGAGGGCCTGTAGCCCGCTCCTCACCACCACGATGATGATGATGATTAATGGTAGCATATTTATTTACTATAGAATAACGGAAGGGACCTGGGAGGCCTTCTAGTCCACCCCCCTCTCTGTTCAAGCAGGAAACCCTTGTACCGTTACAGGCAAATGGTTGTCCCCATCTCATCTTAAAAACCTCCAGTGATGGAGCATCCACAATTTCTAGTGGCAAGTCGTTCCACTGTCTTATGGAGATCCTCAGTCATCCGGCATTATTTTTCAAGAGGCAACTGGACTTTGGGGGGATTTTTTCTTTGAAGACGTTTCGCTTCTCATCCAAGAAGCTTCCCCAGCTCTGTCGTTGTCTTTGTCTGATTCATTGTCCTCACTATCTGGAAATTCCTCCTTAGTTCTATGTTGCTTCTCTCCCTGATTAGTTTCCATCCGTTGCTTCTTGTCCTGCCTTCGGGTGCTTTGGAGAAGAGCTTGACTCCCTCTTCTTTTGGGGCAGCCCCTCAGATATTGGAAGACTGCTATCATGTCTCCCCTGGTCCTTCTTTTCATTAAGCTACACATACCCAGTTCCTGCAATTCGTATATTTTATTCTCCACTCCCCTAATCCTCTTTGTGGCTCTTCTCTGCACTCTTTCCAGAGTTTTAACATCTTTCTTATATTGTGGCAAGAGGTCATCTAGTCCAAACTCCTGCCCAAATCAGAAACCCAATACCATTTCAGACCAATCGTTGTCCAATCTCTTCTTCACAACCTCCAATCATGGAGCACCCAGAACTTCTGGTGGCAAGTCGTTCCACTGGTTAATTGTCCTCGCTGTCAGGAAGTTTCTCCTTAGTTCTAAGTTGCTTCTCTCCTTGATTAGGTAGTTGGTCTGTCAACAGTAACTGAGTTTAAACATGCTTGGAATAAACACATTTATTATAAACCTCTTAACCTCCCTTCTCTCTAATGCGGGGGTGGGGGCTTTGAATTGAATTTATTTTATTTATTTTATTTATTTATTGAATTTATATCCCGCCCTTCTCCCCGAAGGGACTCAGGGTGGTGAACAGCCGAAAATTAAAATAACATACAATATAAAAGTTAAGATATCTAAAAATAAATTAAATTAATCGGCCTCCCAATTTAAAACCCCAAGCTATACAATTAAAAACTTAATTGGATAGTTTACCATGCAATCAGTATAATAAAACGTTGGAACCGAATAATTTAAGATTGAAAATTTAAAAACAGGGAACGTTAATATAAATTGCAAAACAGGGAGAGTTCCAACAAAAATTTAAAACAAACCCCCCAAAAAATCATATTTATAAACGAACAAACAAACAACAAAAATCTGAAATGTCAGATTTGATGGACTTTTTCTGCCATCAGTTTTTTATGTTTCTAATAGAGGCAGCTGCTTGAATAAAGTTGGGTTTTTTTGCTCATCAGAATTTCCAGATGCGTGTGTCTCCTCCTGGGTCAAAATATTGCAATTTTTTTTTTGGTGAGATTTTTCCTACGCTCCCCGGAAGTTATTTGAGTGAGAATCCCTGCAATTGTTTCTCTCCTGTCTTTGTCACACACACAAAAAAAAATGAACCCAACCTGCCACCCACATAGAGACACAATAGAGACGGAGCCATTGTCAGCAAAAATCACTGGGGGAATTATAACTCGCATATCTGCAGCTGGCTTAGGGCTGGGCACATCTGTACTATTGTTTTCCAGAACAGAAACTTAATTCTTTTTTCTTTCTTTTTTTTTTAAATCTTATTTGTTGATGAAGAATGCAAAGAAATAGGGAACCAAAACCAACTCCAGGAAATAGTATTTAGTGTTTCTCATTGCAATTTTTGGGCTTGACTTGCTCAGGTGGTCCTCGACTTAACGACCGCAGTTGATCCGTTGCTGAGCAAGGAATCGGCTGATTTTACAGTCTCTTTGACATAGCTGTTGAGCGAATCGTTGCAGTTCTTAAGTCGGGAAGACGGTTGTTAAGTGAATTGGGCTTCCCCATTACTTGTTTACAAGATCGCAAAAGGGTGACCCCCCAGGATATTGAAACGGTCATAAATATGAGTCAGTTGCCCAGCATCTGAAGTTTTGATCCAGTGACCACGGGGATGGTGCAGCAGGTCGCATGGAAAATGGCCGTGTCATTTCTTTTTTTTTTCCGCGGACGGTCATTAAATGAACTTGTAACTTCAGTAGCAATATTGAGTTGCAAAAGAGGCAGAGGAGGGGATTTTCGTCCACATCTGGCAGATGAGGGGACAGTAGGCCTCGGTTCTGATCTTCTCCCCCACCCTTTCTCGTTCTCCAGATGTCTCCCCCATTGTGGCCGGTCTCATCGGGGCCACCGTCCTGGTGGTGTCGGTCTCGGTGACGGTTTTCATGTGGACCTGTTGCCACCAGCAGCTGGAGAAGAAGCAGAAGAGCGCCCCGTACAAGTTCATCCACATGTTGAAAAGCATCAGCATCTACCCGGAGACCCTGAGCAACAAGAAGAAAATCATACGGATCCGGAGAGACAAGAAGGGCGTGGCCAGGAAAGACGGGAACGGACACCTACTGGCGGACGCGGCCGAAGCTGGCCTGGTGGGCTCCGAAAAAACATCCGGCGGGTTGAACTCGGCTTCTTCCGTCAACCAACTCCCTGTCAAAGTAGAGTATGGAGAAGAACCAAGTCCTCACCAAAGCTTGACCCCGGCGGGGAGCAAGACCTCCTCGTTGTCTTCTCCGGAAGAAGACATCACGCTAGGGACTCTGACCTTCTCGGTGGATTACAACTTCCCCAAAAAGGCCCTGGTGGTGACCATCCAAGAAGCTCACGGGTTGCCGGTGATGGACGAGCACAACCAAGGTTCGGATCCTTACATTAAGATGACCATCCTGCCAGACAAGAGGCACCGCGTCAAGACTAGGGTTCTCCGGAAGACCCTGGACCCCGTCTTTGACGAGACCTTCACCTTTTACGGCATCCCCTACAGCCAGCTTCAGGATTTGGTCCTCCACTTCCTGGTGCTCAGCTTCGACCGTTTTTCTCGAGATGACGTCATCGGGGAGGTGATGGTACCACTCGCGGGGGTGGATCCCAGCACCGGGAAAGTCCATCTGACGAGGGAGATCATCAAGAGGAACATACAGGTAAGGCCGGTCAATCTTCTGGGTTTCCACCTGTGGGTTGTTCTCTGCGGAGGGAGAACCCCCCCCTCATGGGAGAGGGGTCCGATTTCAGCTCCCGGGGTGGGCTAGGGGATGATGGGAATTGTAGTTTGACACGGCGAAGGAAGAGGATTGTAGCTTTGGGTGGAGGGAAAGCCAAGTTTGAAGCGAGCTCTCTCACAGCCCTCCCGAGCAAGAGATCAGGATGGGAAAGGTAGAACAAACCGAGATGGCCTCAAAGGTAGTTTAGGAAGGGAGCCAGAGGTAGCAGTAAGGCGTATGGGTAGTCCTCGACTTACAACTGTTCATTTAGTGACCGAAGTTTCAACGGCACTGGAAAACCATTGCGACCGTTTTTTCCACACTTAATGACCGTTGCAGCATCCCCATGGTCAAAATTCAGACGCTTGGCAACTGGCTCGTGTTTATGACGGTTGTGTGGTCCCCTTTTGCGACCTTCCGACAAGCAAGTGGGGAAAATCAGATTCACTTAACGACCAAACAGCCGCCGTGAGCCACTTCCCCCCCCCCAAAAAAAAAAAAACAGGGCAGGAAAAGTAGTAAAACAGGGCAAAGCTCACTTCACAGCCGTCTCACTTAGCGACATAAATGTTGGGCGGTCCGTGGTGGTCCTAAGTCGAGGACTGCCTGTATTCTCAGCTCCAGGCGGGGCATAAGCCTTTTGAGAGACGACAAAAACCGTATGGAGAAATGGGGAGGACGGCGGATCGAGACCTGTTAGCCACTGCGGTTCCCACCGATCGATCCAAATTATGTCTCGGTGTCATTAAAGATGCATGAGGGTTTTGATGGATGGCATTTCCAGAGGTGGAGCAGAGTTAAAATCTCGGCAGAACAGCAGCTTCAGTAACGCCGCGCTATTATCCGATCCACTGATTAGATAGAATGGATAGATAAGGTAGGTAGGTAGGTAGGTAGGTAGATAGATATAGAATTGTTAGATAGATATAGATAGAATTGTTAGAGATAGATAGATAGATAGATAGATAGATAGATAGATAGATAGATAGATAGATAGATAGATAGATAGGGATAGAATTGTTAGAGAGAGAAAGACAGTAGGTAGGTATAGATTAGATAGGGGGAGAGACAGACAGACAGGTAGATACTGATAGATTAGGTAGGTAGAGAGAGATAGTGATAGATAAAATAGATTAGGTAGGTAGAGATAGATTAGAGAGGTAGGGAAAGAGACAGACATACAGACACCGGTAGATAATGATTGATAGATAAGGTAGATTAGGTTGGGGGGGGAGAGAGAGAGAGGGAGAGATTAGGAGGGATAGAGATAGGTGCGATAGGTAGATAGGTTAAATAATGATGGATGGATGGAAAGTGTAGGTATAGATTAGCTAGGGGGAGAGAGAAAGAGACAGACAGGTAGATAATGATAGATAGGTAGGTAATAGATTAGATAGATAGATGATAGATAAATAGATAGATAGATGATAGATAGATAGATAGATAGATAGATAGATAGATAGATAGATAGATAGATAGATATTAAGAGATAAAGACAGATTAGGAGGGATAGAGATAGGTACAGTAGGTAGGTAGATAGGTTAAATAATGAAAGATAGATAGATAGTGTAGGTATAGATTAGCTAGGGGGAGAGAGAAAGAGACAGACTGGTAGATAATGATAGATTAGGTAGGTAGGTAGGTAGGTAGGTAGAGATAGATAGATAGAGAGATAGATAGATAGATAGATAGATAGATAGATAGATAGATAGATAGATAGATAGATAGATAGATAGATAATGATAGATTAGAGAGAGAGAGAAAGTCTCCCTGGGGACCAGGCGTTCGCCACTGGGCTGCATTTCAGCCTCTCTTTGGACAATCCCGAAGCAACATTTCGAAGACCATCTCTTCATCCCTTAAGCCCTGAATGTAGGGCACAGAAAACCATGGCAACGTTGCCGGTATTCACCGGATTAATAGTGGCTTTGTAACACTCGGCACGGTGCCAAGTTTAATTCCACCGCCGGACAAACTCAAAACAAAAGGAACACACCACCCCCACCCACCCCGATCCATCCCCACCTCCTTCCTTTCCTTAAAAAAAAGCAATTCTTCCAGATTTTTTTTTTTAAAAAAAGTTTTTATCTGCGGTGTTATTTTTTGTTTCGTTTTGTTTTAAACTCAACCCTTTTAAGGTTGCTTGTGGCAACCAAGCTGGGAAGCTCTCGTCTTTACGGAACAACTAGAAAAGGCCGAACCGAGCACAACGTTTTGTGATTTTTGTGGCTTGCGTTGAGGTTTGAAGGGAGGTAAAAAAAAAAAAAACCAACCACTAGGGAGCCTAAAATTTATTCGTTGCTAAGCGAGACCTTGGCGAGTTTTGCCCCGTTTTACGACTTTGTCTTGCCACGTTTGTTAAGTGCATCGCTTGCAAATTATTAAGTGGATTCAACTGCTTTCCCCATCGACTTTGCTTTGTCACAGGGTGGATTTGATTTAAATCACAATTTAAATCACGATTTAAATCACTAGTAAAAAGGCTTGATTTAAATCAACTCGATTTAAATTATAATTTTTAAAGAGCAACTGTCATCTCTGCTACTCCTTTGACCCACTGTTGACTCACCGATAGTCCCAGTGTTGCAGAATAGACAGCCTTGTGCTACATAACAAAGCTCCATTTCATGCTGAATAAACTAAATTATTTATGTATCTTAAATAGAAAACTATCTTACGATAGATTTTTACCCCCAAAAGTTTTTTATTAAAATAAATTGGATAAAAATCAAAAAAAATCTGATTTAAATCAAAAAAATCTGATTTAAATCAAAAAAATCTGATTTTTTTTATTTTTTAAAAAAAAATCATTGATTTTTATCCACCCTGCTTTGTCGCCAGGTTGCAAAAGGAGAATCGTGCGACACTGTTCTGCCTCAGCTATGGACCCCAAAGAATGCAGCACACACAAAGTCCATACAAACCTTAGTTGACTAATTAAAGACTACTAATGATCTTTCTTATTACTCCTTTTTTATTTATTTATTTAGATGTACAGATTTTTTTCAGACTATAAGATGCACCTAAATTAAGAAGAGGAAAACAACAACAAAAAAAGGTTTTGGCCTACCTTTTTTCGGGCTGTTTTCAAGACTTTTTTGCAGTCCATTTTTGTGGGTTTTTGAGGCCCGTTTTACGGGGGGGGTTTCCCCAGAAAAAACGGGCCGAAAAGTGGGCCAAAAAAAGCCTCAAAAACAAGCCAAAAAAAGCCTCAAAAACGGCCCCCCAAAAGCCTCAAAAATGGGCTGAAAAAAGTCTCAAAATGGGGCGGAAAAAGCCCCGAAAACAGACTCCAAAAACCTCAAAAACAAGCCAAAAAAAGCCTCAAAAACAGTCCAAAAAAGGCCTGAAAAAGACCAAAAAAAAAGCCTCAAAAACAGTCCAAAAAAGGCCTGAAAAAGACCAAAAAAAGCCTCAAAAACAGTCCAAAAAAGGCCTGAAAAAGACCCAAAAAAAGCCTCGAAAAAAGGCCCAAAAACAGGGCATGTGGAGGGTGAGCAGGGCATCGGCAATATTCTGTCTATAAGATGCACAGACATTTTCGCCCCCTTTTGGGAGACAAAAGAACTGCGTCTTACAGTCCGAAAAATACGGTATGTGTACTATCTTTGTATTATTTGTATTTAAAATTAAAAAAATACTTTAAAATAAATATTTTTTTTTTAAAAAAAAAACAGTTGTCCGGGTAGCCTCAGGTAATGTAATCCGAGTCATCCAGAAGATGTCTTTTCTCTTCCCAGAAATGCATCAGCAGAGGAGAGCTACAGGTGTCCTTATCCTACCAGCCTGTCACTCAGAGGATGACTGTCATGGTGTTGAAGGCAAGGCAGCTGCCTAAGATGGACATCACTGGTCTCTCAGGTAGAAGCTATTTTCTTCAGCCTATCGTGGGGTTTCCTCAAAAAGCCGGGTGCTAAAAACGTTGATGGACTCTCAACGTTGATCCCAATCCATTATGCTAGAGTTCCCCTACCTTTCCGGGCAGGGGTGAAATGCTACTGGTTCGGATAGGTTCGAGCGAACCGCTAGTAAAAAAAAAAAATGCTACCGATTCGGATAGGTTCGAGCGAACCGCTAGTAAAAAAAAAAAATGCTACGGGTTCGGATAGGTTCGAGCGAACCGCTAGTAAAAAAAAAATGCTACGGGTTCGGGCGAAACAGTATTTCCGACGATTAGCTGCAACGCTAGAATCGTCGGATTTCCTGCTTTCTAGCTAATCTAAATCATGTGGCACAACGGATTCCCTCCCCCTCGCTGTTCTACTTACCTTTGCAGACTCAAAAGGCTTCAAAATGTTTCTTTTTTTTGCGCTGCACGAAGGACGCGCTCGGTAGCAGATTTCAGAGGATTTCACTGCTGTTTCCGGGCTGATGACCTGATTTTCCAGGGGGAAAGAGGGGATGATCTGGGGGGGGGGTCAGGCACATGTGCCTGTGTGTGAGCACCCGCGACATTCATGGAAATGTTTGTGCGTGTGGGATCTGCAGCAACGCTCACCTGAGAGGCCACGAGTACCTGCAACGCTTGTGGACAACGCACGAGTAGGGTCAGACCGTCCGCAACATTCGCGCAAGGGGGGCCATGCACGCACGTAGAGATGCACACACGAAGAGATTAGGAGGTTTAGAATAACAGAGTCGGAAGGGACCTTGGAGGTCTTCTAGTCCAACCCCTTGTTTAGGCAGAAAACCCTACTCCACTTCAGACAAATGGTTATCCAACAAACTTCCAGTCTTGGAACATTCGCAACTTCTGGAGGCAGAAGTTCTCACTTCTCATCCAAGAATCTTCTTCAGTTTTGACTAAAGGGTGGGAGATGGATGGACTTATGTGTTCCTTGCAGTCATCTGGTCGTTAGCACTCCCTCTGAGAGTTCTTCCACCCTCCATCCTTCAGTCAGAACAGAAGAAGCTTCTTGGATGAGAAGCGAAACGTCTTCAAGGAGAAAAAAAACCAAACCAAGTCCAGTTAGTTGCCTTTTGGAAAAAAAGCACCTTTGAGACAATACTTTGTAGTATTGTCTAAGGTATGATTCACTTTAAGATCGCCACAAAAAGTCATAAAATCAAGTCCATATGATCTGTTTTTAGGAGTATCACAACTTATAGCTGTCAATAGTTAGGCTCCATCTCTAAAGGTTACTCGTCGTCCTCGACTTATGACCACAATGGAATCCTGTCCCTTATTAGTCGTAAGTCAAGGACGACAATAACCTTTCAAGGTGAAGTCTGCCCATTAACGGTTCTTAAATTGTGATACTCCTAAAACAGATCATCCACGTTATGGATCCAGTGGTGAATAAATTGATTTCTGGTGTCAGAAGTGGGATCATTCTAGACACCAGGTTCGGGAGAACGGAAGGAGAATGCTGTAAGTGGTGCGGTGGCCTAGAGGTGGAGGTCTCGCCTCACAATCAGGAGGCTGTGAGTTCGATCCTAGGAAGAGGCAGATATTTCTCTCTCTGGGCACATTTGAGAATATTATCTGTTGAAAAAAAACTCCGCATTGGCAACAGGGACGGCATCCGGCCAGTAAAAACACTCACCGCCATTCAGTTGCCCAGACTCCATCCCGCAAGGGATTATGGGGTCGTGAAAAGTTGATGATGAGAATGCTGTAGTTTTCTCATTGAAAGATGGAACTGGGCAGCCGTCCTGAGAACAAAGGGGAAGGTCAAAATTGATCAATCTGTCAGCTGTCCAGTTAGCAAATCCAGAAAAAGAAAACTCCTGGGACATAAAGTATAAAACTTTACTTGAATAAGCCACAATTGGCACAGCAGAAGTGAAACCGGCTCTGGTTTTCGCGCGCAAAAGCAAGTATAAAAACACTTGTAAGTTGAGGACTAGCTGCAGTCCTTCACATCGGACTGCGACTCCCCGGAGAAGCAGCCCGCTTTCTGGACTGTGTTATTGGCCTTTCTCCCTCTTCTTCCTCTTCCTCAGATCCTTACGTCAAGGTGAACGTCTACTACGGCAGGAAGCGGATCGCGAAAAAGAAAACCCACGTGAAGAAGTGCACTTTGAACCCCATCTTCAACGAGTCGTTCATTTACGACATCCCCACCGATCTCCTGCCGGATGTCAGCATCGAATTCCTGGTGATCGACTTTGACCGGACCACCAAAAACGAAGTGGTCGGACGGCTGATCCTAGGGGCGCACAGCGTCACGGCCGGCGGAGTGGAACACTGGCGGGAAGTGTGCGAAAGCCCCCGGAAGCAGATCGCAAAGTGGCACAGCTTGAGCGAATATTAGCAGGGTACACGAGGAAGGCGCGGGTGCGTCGATTCACGCCCGCGCCCCACCTTCAAGAGACTTTCTCCCCCCCTCCCCAAGAAACCCCTCCCGTCCCCCCAAAAAACAGCCCCTCCTATTTTAGCCGTAGAACTGACCGTTTCCATAAGAAGCAGCTGACTGGATCTCTTTTGTGACATTGTTTACAGGGCCCGCACACACACACACACACACACAACACGACGACACGAAAACACGTACCCAGGTTCTACAAACCGTGGGAAAGGGGGGGGAAAAAAGGAAAAAGAGTGCATTAATTTTAAGAATACCACAAAACCTATATTTAAAAAACAAAACAAAAAAAAAGCGTAATCACACTACTATTGCATGCCGATTACAGACGTCGAGAAAAAGAAAAAAAAAAGAAAAAACACAAAAAAAAAATTAGTATAACTTAACCAGTATCGAGATGCAGGTTTTTTTTTTTTTTTGTTTTGTTTTGTTTTTAATTAAAAAAATGCAATTTTATCTGTCACTACGAGAAGTTGTGTTTTTGTGCTGAACAGTCTTTTTTGCAGGTATTCACAACTGGTTCTATTCAGCTTTTCTTCCTGATTTCCTTTTTCTAAAAAAAAATTACATATATATATATATATATACTCGTGTCGATTTGCTGGTTTTTTTCTTCGTTTGCCCCTTATCTCAGTTTGAAAACCTCTTGCCGTTTTTTTTTTCCTCCTATAATTTGGGTGAATTAACTTCGCTTGTACATAACACGCAGTGGCTTTAGAGGCATTTAACACAATTTCCTTTTTTGGAAGTGAGTGGGGGGGGAGGGCGTAAAAAGCAAAATAAAATAAAATATGCCTGAATGGCAAGCGGCTGTTAAAAAAAACAAACCCATTTCCTGTAAAAACAAATGTGGGATTAACTCAGCAATGGACGTGACGTTATCAGCAAATTTTCTGTGAGCAAAAACTGCCCCCCTTCCTGCTTTATGGCTGAATAAACTTTCCAATTTAAAAGAAGCGTTTTTTGTTTTGGGTCCCCCCCCATTTTAATTTTGCACACCGAAGCAAAAAGATGTGCTTTATTTTATATTTTTTTTCCTTTTAAAAAAAGAAAAACCTGGAATAGTTCTTAAGGAAAAGTGCTCAGGGTATAAATAGATTTAGGGTTATTTCAGGGGTGTGGAACTTGGCTGTTTCGGTTTCACTCAAATCCCCTGTTGGCATGCCAAACCGACAAGGCCGATGGGAGTTGTGATCCAGAAGGACCCATGGTTCCCACCTGTGTGTCTTTCCAGACCTATGGAAACAGTTCTTATTTCTCCACAGGAGTCATGGAAAAACGAAGGATGATTTTTTTAAAAAAAAAAATAATAATAATAAAATAATGAACTTCCACCATCACCATAACAGACGGGAATTCTTTTCGTGGAAGCTGCTTTAACCATAAAAATTTTCCCCGAGATGTGATGTCCTTTTTCTTTCTTTCCTTTGCTTTCCACCTTGTGTCTGTTGTAAAAACGATTTAAAAAAATAGAAAAAAAATTAAAAAGGAGCTTAAAAAAAAAAAACAAAGTTATAACTTTGTGTCAAAAAAAAAAAATGGGTAAAAAAAAAAAAACCCGGAGAAAACTCAAACCATGTACAACCGCATAAATGCTGTTCTACTAACCTAACCAACATGTAAAATGCTATGTGTAATGTCAATATTGTTTTAATGCACATCCGGACATTCAAATAAAAGATGGAGTCACTTTATCTTTCTCGATTGTCGTTGATTTTAGCCGTTCGAAAAACGCGCAAGGATTTGCGTAATTCCCAGGCGTTGTGCTAAATGAAAAATTGGTTTGCAAAGCGATTAACTCAAAAAAAAAAAAAACGACAGGCAGAGCTCAACTTACGACAGTTGGATTTATCGCTGAAACGGCACTGAAGAAATGTGACTTTGGGACCGTTTTTCACACTTATGACCATTGTAGCACACACAGACCCCAGATCTTCCTTTTGTAACCTGACAAAGTCAACGGGGAAAACAGATTCACTAATCTCACAAATGCAGGGATTCCCTTAGAAGGTGGCAAGGGAAAGTTGTAAAACGAGACAAAACGCGCTTCACATTTTCTCCCTTGGCGACGTCAATGTTGGGCTCAATGGGGTCGTAAGTGGAGGACTGTGCCTGTGTTTTATTAAATTTATTTGCCGCCCATCTCGTCGCGAAAAGGACTCCGGATGGGCTTTCCAGCATTTAAAACAACGTTCAAAAAATATATATAGTTCTAAAACACTCAAATTGCTGTTTTCCAAAAGGCAAACGGGCTTTATTTATTTTTTTCCCTGAAGACGTTTCGCTTCTCATCCAAAGAAGCTTCTTTCACTAGTGAAGTGGAATAAAATGGGATTTTTTTTAAAAAAAAAAAATGGAATTCGTTCTCTTTACAGTTTGCAGGGAAAATAAAAAACAGGGAAGGAGGGAGGCTTCGGGATCCTTTACTGCTAAAAAGAGGGATCAAGATTACACTGGTTTTACTATTAATTTCCCCCCCTCTGCAAGCTTAAAAGCTTCCAGATTTTTTTCTCCCCCCCCCCCCCCTGCCACTTGCAAGGAGGCGGCTTAAAACCATTTTGCAAGCTCGCCTCCCGGCGGTGCCGCCAAGCGGCCTTTGGCAGCCTCGGCTACTCTGCCCATCTCAAAAGCATCTCCCACCCATTGTGTCCGTCGTCGTCCCCACGCACGCACGCACGCCGGGCGCGCAGTCTCGCCACGAAACCATTACCTCATCCTTCCGCTGCTGCGCCAGCCGCTGCCACCTCCGTGCCAAGAGGCACCAAACTCCCAGGAGAGATGGGAAATGTTTATTTTTCTTCCCTCCGACAATGGCTTGTTTTTTGAAGCCAACAAGGAAGGTTTTTTTTTTTTTTGCTCTTGCTGATAAAAAGTCTCTTGTAAAGTTGTTTCTAAACCGGTGACGGCGAACCTTTTGGGCACCGAATGCCCAAACCAGAATGCGCGTACCGTGCGTGTGTGCGCGCCGGAAACCCGAAAACCAGCTGGCCGGCACGCACATTCCTGTTTTTGGGGCGTTTTCAAGCCATTTTTGGAGACATTTGGGGGGCCGTTTTCAGGCCAAAAACAGGCCTGAAAATGGCCTGGAAACAACCCAGAAAACGGCCTGAAAATAGCCAAAAACTGGCCTGTTTTTTGGCCATTTTCCAGCACCTGCGAAGACCAGGCGTGCCAGAAACCGAAGTAGCTGGCGACGGCACATGTACCCACAGAGGGCTCTATGTGCCACTTCTGGCACGCATGCCATAGATTCGCCATCAGTTCTAAACAGCTGACTACCAAGAAATGGATTGGCGTAGATTCTAGTTTCGATTGAATTATATTTTCTCTCATAATTTATATTTATAAAGCACCAAGGACCCCCTCACATAATTACTTTTTGAGAATTTCGATAGATCTATCATACTACCGTGTTTCCCCGAAAATAAGACCTGTCTTATATTTTTTTTGAACCCTGAAATAAGCGCTTGGCCTTATTGCCATGCGCTCAAAAACCAGATTGGGCTTATTATCAGGGGATAATGTCTTATTTTGGGGAAAACAGGGTAGGAGAGTCTGGAATATTTTATTTATCCGGACGATGTTCCTTTGAGGCGCAAAATTATTCCCCCAAAATAGTATACAGGTAGTCCTCCACTTACAACAGTTCACTTAGCGACCGAAGTTACGACGGCACTGAAAGAAAGCGACTGTCCCGTTTTTCACACAACTGTTACAGCATCCCCACAGTCACGTGATCAAAATTTTCAGGCGCTTGGCAACTGACTTGTGTTTGTGACGGTTGCAGTGTTCCGGGCTCACGTGATCCCTTTTTGCGACCTTCTGACAAGCAATGGGGAAGCCAGATTCGCTTAACGACCGGGTTACGAATTTAACAACTGCAGCGATTCACTTAACAACTGTGGCAAGGAAGGTCCTAAAACGGGGCAAAGCTCACTTAGTAAATGTCTCACTTAGCAATAGAAATTTTGGGCTCAATTGTGGTCGTAAGTCGAGGACTCCCTGTATAGGGGACCAAAAATTATAAAAACATTGTATTAAAAGGACTACAGAATTTCTTGAGATAAATGAATGGTTGATTCTTGAGTTTTAATTTTAAACTTGTTGCTGTGTAGATTTCCAGGATCGGCAACTCACAATTTCACAATTCTTATTCCACTCTTTCACGCCTAAGCGTTAACGTGCACTTTTGTCGTCAATTTTCAAAGTAAAGAAACAGAAGCTCAGGCTTAAAAAAATATTTATTGTATCAAGTGCAATATATATGTGAATCATAAAAGACAGGAATTGTGTCCAAAGAAAGTGCTTAATAATCAGATGTAATCATGCTAGAAAAAAAAAAAAAGATTTCACCATTAGCACCACAAAATACTGAATTCTGCTAAGGCACAAATTAAGAAAGCTGCTTTTTAAAAAAAATGTTTTAAATTTGGCTTAAACAGCAGGCTTTGAATCCGCTACAAATGCATTCTTGCTTCAAGTCATTTTTTTTTTTTTTCTGGAATGAGAACTTGAGAAGTAAAAACAAAACAGAACTGAAATTGTGACTCCTTCGGCCACCCATGTTAGCGATGTTATTTACCCTGAAACTACTGTAGTCCCTTTTAAAAAAAAAACCTGACGTATCTACCACATTATACAGTTATGTGATAATATAAAAATTAAAAGTAAGATTTCTTCTGCTTCTAAAATTAATAGCTATGGAAAGTATCCAGCATTGTTCGTAACATTTAATTTACTAATTTTAAATACACCGTATATTGCTACAGTCAATAAAATACATTCAAAAATAACTCTTTGCTAAAATGGAATGTGATATTCCTGTTCCTCTCAACTACCAAGTTTCTCAGAGTCTATAAATACATACGTATATCAAACACTATAATCGGTAACATTTGAAAATCCAACATCATTAAAAAAAAATTACCTAGAAGAAATTTCTAAGGCTTCTTCAGTCTCTTAGGAAAAGTAAAAAAAGAAAAAAAAAGAAAGTTTCCATTGTTTTCTCTCATTCTTTAAACTTGACAAGGGGCTGTCCTATTTCCTGACTCCCTGTAAACCACAAACAATTACAAACGCTTTGTAAAAATTGCCCCAGGAACGTGTCGTGGCTACTAAAGCAGGAAGAAAGGACTCAGACCTGACACGCAGACAGGAAAGCCCTCTGTTTAAAGAGTTAATTCAATTTAAAGCAGGTTATTTTTATTTATTTTTTTGTCACGGTCACAAGATTTAAGAGACCAACTTGGGGAGGGAGGGAAATTCCACGACCTCCGAGACACACATTTCTCTTACCTTCAACCAAGGACCTTACTCACACTTTTCCATCTCTCATTCCACCTGCAAGCCTATCAAAATCTCCATAATTCATTCATGTGGACTCCATTTTTGGGGTCCATCCACAAGGCACCCCAGGGGGAAAAAAAACAGGACCCAAACTCTTTTAATTAATAAAAGCAGGTTGGCCCCTTTGGCTCAGCGTGGCCAAAAATCTCAATACTCTAACTAACCAACATGCCTTGTGAAGTTATGCTAGAAAATTTGACCCCGGTCTTCACACAAGCGAAGTAAATACCTCACCACTCTTTCTTTCTCAAACTCGTCTCCCAAATTCAATTTACCACTTGCTCTATACCGCGCTACAACTTTACACCTCCAATTCACCACGTCCCTTTCTTGCCCCTCGGCATCCCTTCCTACCATTTCTCGGAGCGCCACCCTGATGGACCGCTCGCTCTCCCCCCCCCCCGCTTGCTCTCGCACCAAACTGACGGAATCCGACAAAAATCATCCTAATCCTGTGCCATTTTATTCAAATTCGGATCTGTGAATATGATTCCTGAACATCCTCCCTGCTTTAAATCGCGTGTAACCTTTACGCAAAGCAATAAAAGGCAAATTTTGCAACCCCACTTTTCCGGATGCCACGCACGAGGGCGGGAAAGAGGGGGAACGGCCCTCTTTCGCGAAAGAGGCGGCCCCGAGAAACAGATGCTACAGCAGAAAATTTCGAAAGCGTTAAAAAGAGGCTGCGCAGTTCTTTCTCACAGCAAACCTGGCCTGTTTGCATCCCGTACCCCGAGTAGGAAATTAAAAAACCTGGTTTTTACAGTGTATCCCGTTCTGCCCGCCCCCCCAAGCCCCCCCCCCGCCGCTCCCCACCTTCGCCTCATAACACAGGGCTAAAGAATTTGGACTGCTTCTAAACGGTGTCGCCATCCCACTCCATCAAAAGCCAAGATTCCCCTCCAATCCGGACCAAACTGAAGCAAGCAAGGTCGGCTCTCCCTCACGAGGCCAAGAGATGATGGCTTGTTTGCAAAGGTGGCTAGCTTGTTTCTACGTCCATTGCTTTCTCGGCAAAGTCCGCTCGGGCTGGGTAAGGCAGAAATTGCAAGCAGACAAGGCTGTGTATCGCTGGATGCCGGAGTAAAAATGATTTCGCAGAAAAATGGCCATCTGGGATTTTGTTTTTTGGCACAGATCAGGAGTTCCGTTTACACACTCAGTACAGAGAGAGAGAGAGTTCAAAAGCTGGAGGACTATTTTGCCTCTCTCTGCAAAGCTCCCCCTGGCCTTTTTGGGTGGGGGGGGGAGGAGGAAGAGGGGGTTTTCAGGTTATGGAATTTTTCTTCTTGCGGAAGGGAGATTTCAAGGTTTTCCAAACGCTCGGACGCGGCTTCGACTTCTTCTCCAACGCCATGACGATTTCCTTCTCCTTCCGCCGGATTTCGCGGACGAGGGTGTGGAAGACGTCGTCGATGTAGTAGCGGAAGGCGGCGGAGGTCTCAAAAAAGGGGCAGCCGAACTCTTGGGCCAACGCCGAGCCTTCGTCCTTGGAGACCTTCGGGTGAAGAAAGCGCATGCGAGTGGGGACAGTGAGGGGAAATAAGGGCAGTCCTCGACTTACGACGGCTCGCTTAGTGACCATGCTAGCTGACGCTCTTTGCGAGGTTGTTCCGAACAGCTAACTACTCAGAAATTGACTGACGTAGAATCTAGTATTTCAGATGGAAATAGAATTTGCTTTTCAAAAATTTTGATATATCTATATACCAGAACTTAGAAATACTTGATTTATCCCAACCATAATCCTCTGATGCACAAAATTTATCTCCCAAATAGCAGCTAGTCCTCGATTTACAACAGCTCATTTAGTGACTGTTCAAAGTTACAACGGTACTGAAAAAAGGGACTTAAGACTGTTTTTCACACTTATGACCGTTGCAGCAAGCAGGTGATTAAAATTCAGACACTTGGCAACTGGCTCATATTTATGACGGTCGCAAAGTCCCCGGGATCACACGACCTTTTGACAAGCCAAGTCAAGGGGGAAGCCAGATTCACTTACCAACTGTGGGACTAACTTAAGAACTGCTGTGATTAACGACTGTGGCAAGAAAGGTTGTAAAATGGAGCAAAGTTTACTTCATGTCTCGCTTTGCAACAGAAATTTGGAGCTCAATCGTGGCCGTAAACCGAGGACTACGGGTAAATGTACATTTCAAGCCTTTTTACCTGCCTGAGTTGAGTTAGGTCGGACTTGTTGCCGACCAGAACGACCGGAGTCTCATCCGTACGCCGGACACGGTAGATGAGCTGTTTAAACTCCCGGACTTCGTGAAAACTTCGGCGGTCCGTGATGGAGTAACAGATAATAAACCCCTCGCCAGCTCGCATGTACTGATCTCTCATAGCAGTGAATTCGGCCTGCGGGAAGGGAAAATATGGCTTTTTTGGTTGCCAGCCAAAGAGGTTTCAGCAAGCTTCTTCCTGCAAGCTTTTTGAGGCTGGCAAAGTGCAGGAAACAGCTGGGTTTCCAGAATATTCTGGCGGGCTATTTTTGTTAAGTTAAAAAAAAACACAGTGTAATGACTGCTAGTGGCAAAGCAAGCAGCCGAACTATGGAAGCCGAGCTCCCAGTTCAATTCTGGCCTCCACCAGGAATGCACTAAGAGATTATTTTCAGTTGTCCATACAAAGCGTGCAAACTATGACATGCAACCACCCCAGAGGGCTGTTTAGAAATCACTAAAGCCCAGGAGAGGAAAAAAAACACAACAGGAAAGGCTACATGGTTGTCAAATACCTGGCCTGCGGTGTCCAAAATATCCAGATTAGCAGGTTCGTCGTCAATCCGGATCCGCATTTTGTAAGCATCCTCTACAGGGAGACACACAGGAGGACCTTCAATTTTTTCCCCATAATACACATTCAGCATTAATGAATTTGGGGGGGGGGGGGCGTGCAGACATGTTTGGGGCATTGTGCAAATATGATTTTGCTGAACACATCAACAGGAACACTGTTGACGCCTGGATTAGCAACAGGTTCAGGTAAACCAAAGACGACCAGCAAACTTCCACTGGTGACCCAGAAACGAAAGCTTCTTCTCCAGATGCTTCTCTCTCAACTCCCATGTTTCTGGGGATTTCCCCACACACCCCCAAGTGACACCTTCCAATCTGTGGCTGAGCTATGGGGGGGAGGGGAGAGAGAGAGGAGAACAGGTGCATTTTAAAGGGGATTTCTTTTTTTAAAAAAATTGTAATTTTGCAAGATGCCATGCCATTTTTATTTCATAAATGGATATGGTTAAGGTGGGCTGAATCGGAGGAGAAGAGGCAGAGCTGGGGGCGGAGTCAAGAGAGGACTCGGCCTAGAATCCTTACGCGTCCACAAACACTCCAAATCCAACCCCCCTTGAATTCCCTTAACTCTTATCTAGCATCAGTTTAGTGCCAAGACTGTTAGTTGATTATACTTTTTTTTTTTTTTTTTTTTTAATTTGATTTATATGCCGCCCTTCTCCGGAGACTCAGGGCGGCTTACAATGCGTTAAGCAATAGCCTTCATTCTTTTGTATATTTTATACAAAGTCAGCTTATTGCCCCCACAAACTGGGTC
Source organism: Pantherophis guttatus (assembly GCF_059756535.1). Lineage (NCBI taxonomy): Eukaryota > Metazoa > Chordata > Lepidosauria > Squamata > Colubridae > Pantherophis > Pantherophis guttatus. The sequence goes on from NC_142080.1 coordinate 3,883,334, forward strand.
CTCATTTAACCTACCTTAGAAAGGATGGAAGGCTGAGTCAACCTTGAGCCTTGGAGAGATTCGAACCAGCAGTAAATTGCAGGCAGCTGTGTTAATAACAGGGTGCTTTAAACCACTGTAGTACCAAGGCTCTTATGTATAGGCCTGAAGTGCGTCTAGTCAAGGCCATGGTGTTCCCAGTTGCAATGGACGGCTGTGAAAGTTGGACCATAAGGAAGGCTGAGTGCCAAAGAATGGAGGCCTTTGAACTCTGGTGCTGGAGAAGACTCCCGCGAGTCCCTTGGACTGCAAGGCCATCCAACCGGTCAGTCCTAGAGAAGATCAACCCTGACTGCTCTCTAGAAGGCCGGATCCTGAAGAGGAAACTCAAATCCTTTGGCCACCTAACGAGAAGGAAGGACTCCCTGGAGAAGAGCCCAATGCTGGGAATGACGGAGGGCAAAAGGAGAAGAAGGGGACGGCAGAGAACGAGGTGGCTGGATGGAGTCACTGAAGCAGTCAGCGTGAGCTTCAATGGACTCCGGAGGACAGGAAGGCCTGGAGGAATGTTGTCCATGGGGTCACGATGGGTCGGACATGACTTCGCAACTAGCAACAACAAAGGCCTGAGCGATAAATCAGCTTAACTGGAACTGAGCATGTGGTCCTGATCCTTCCCACCTGACCCTTGCAAATTCATCAGAGATTAGGCAGATGAATGAGGAAGAGTCCCCCAGCATCTAATCCAATAGTCAATTGTTTGAATTCTAAGGGGATTTGGGGGCTGTCTTATTTTGTGATTCTAGCTGTGTGGTGCAGAAGTATTGACCCTCCTATATTTTCTGAATTAACTGTAATAGAAAGTAACAGTTCCTCGAATCCTAAAGTTTCGGTTTCTTTATTCAGGGTTCATCCGTAGCTCCTCCCCACAGGGATGGATTGAGCGCAAACGTCATTTCTTCCTTGCAACCTATCCCTGTAGACAAATACATTTCCCTTATCAAGAGTGTAAGGTCAGAGTCGCTGAGACAGCGTCTGGCAGTGCAGCCTGAAAGGGTAATGAAGAGCAGGAGGCACCTCAAATTTAACAGCAATCTCGAGAAGAGATTTACCAAGAAGACGGGAAGAAGAAGAAAAAATCCCAGAGCACTAGGACAAAACAGCCAGGATGGACTTCTTGAAATTCTTTAAAAGATTATAAAGCCTCTTCACTCTCAGCCAGCTGTCAAATCAACAGATACTGAAATGTGTTGGTATTTACAGGACGATTTGAAACAGGCTGGAAGTCCCACCAAACCCAGTTAGACAAGCCTCCATAATTAAGAAAGTAAAAGGTAAAGCAGCAGTTGGACTCACTCACCGATCGTGGGATCGTGGTCTTCTGGGAAACGGTGACTGATGAACTGCATGGTCATGGCTGTGAGGAGGAAACAAGCAGGTTAACACCAAACAAGGAGAGTAACAATGGAGATTGCTCTGAGACAATGCACTGGGAGATGATTTTGACCAGAGGTTACAAATTTAACTTGACCGGTACCCAGCAACTATCATACTGGGATCTTTAGTTTGGCCAGGTTCTAGAGCCCCGTCATCTGACAGTTTGCTTGCAAGCAATTTCAAAACATGGGCCTTGACTCTACAAATTCAGAGTCAATTCTATACATTCCATTCTGTATTTTATCCATCTTAAATAAGCTGCCTGGAGTCACAGATATGAAGAGGGTGGTTATATAAATCTAATGAGTAATCTATACACTATCCAGCTCTAAATAAACACAATTCTTATAAAAAGTTTCTGCTGGGCCAATTTTAAGAATAAATACATGGTTTCAGCCCACAATAACAAATACACAAGTCTTCGGGCTATAAATAAAAACATTCAATCATAAAAAAGTTTCTGGCATTATCAATCTTGGGATTAAACACATGGTTACAGTCCAAAAATCATAATTACAGATCTCCTGGCTATAAATAAGTACAATTATAATAAAAAGCTCCCAATATATCAGTTTCAAGAGTAAACATGTGGTTTCACCCAAAATAACATTTGCAGGACGTCTGGCTATAAATAAATACAATTATAATAAAAAGCTCCCAGTATGTTTCAATTATAATAAAAAGCTCCCAGTATGTTTCAAGAGTAAACACAGTTTCACCCCAAACAATAATGGCAATCAATTATCTATCTATGTATCTATCTATGTATCTATTGTAGCTATGTATCTATGTATCTATCTATGTATCTATTGTAGCTATGTATCTATCTATCTATCTATCTATCTATCTATCTATCTATCTATCTATCTATCGTCTGTCTGTTTGTCTGTCTGAATTGCCCATCTCCCTCATAGAGGGACTGCGCGATTGGCTTTAATTTAGTACCTTGGCTGAACCCAGTTCATTTCAGCTTGGAAACCACACCTGGCAACTGCACCCATCCTGGCTTGTGCAATAAATCACAGTTAAACCATCCCAGTCTCTGGCCTATCATGATTTATCCATTCATCACATTCCTACACCTCCCATCTCATAGGAGTGACTCCAGCGTGGCTCAAGATTATAATAATTTTTAAAAATCATAACATAACTAGGAAGAAAATTAAATGCAAAATTTAAAACTTTGTCACTAAATGCACCCTAATCGGCATAGATTAAAATGAAATTGCATTGCATGGCAGCTCTCAAAGGGTCATTTACCTGCAATACACTACATAAACATGACAAAAACATAAATAAGAAATTATGCATACACACACACACACAGGCTTTAGGGCTTCTAGTGGCAGGGAGTTCCACCAGCACTAATTCAAGGCCCAGCCTGGCCCTTTCTTGTCTCTTGCCCTCTTGTTCAAGGCCTTAAAAGTGGGGAGGGGGCTTAATGCTGCCCTCAGGAGCTGCAAACTCCCTCTAAAAGTTTTGGGATTTCTAGTGGCAGGGAGTTCCGCAGGCACTAAGCCCTCAAAACCCAGCCCGGCCCTTTCCCACCTCTTGTCCTCTTTTCTCAAGGCCGTAAAAGTGGGGAGGGGGCTTATTGTCCACCCCTAAGGCACAAACTCTCTCCCAGAGGGGGTTCCAGGTTTCTAGTGGCAGGGAGTTACACGGGCACTAAGCCCTCAAAACCCAGCCCGGCCCTTTCCTACCTTTTGTCCTCTTTTCTCAAGGCCGTAAAAGTGGGGAGGGGGCTTAATGCTCCCCTCAGGAGCTGCAAAACTCCCCTCTAAATGGTTTGGTGCTTCTAGTGGCAGGGAGTTCCGCCGGCACGAAGCCCTCAAGGCTTCCTGAAGGCATAAAGGGCCTTTTCAGGACCTGCAAAACTCCCCTCTAAAAAGCTTTGGGGTTTCCAGTGGCAAGGAGTTCTGCGGGCATGAAGCCCTCAAGGCCCAGCCCGGCTTTTTCCCACCTCTTTTTCTCAAGGCCAGAAAAGTGGGGAGGGGGCTTTAATGTTCCCCCTCAGGACCTGCAAAACTCCCCTTGAAAAGCTTCGGGGCTTCTAGTGGCAGGGAGTTCCGCGGGCACGAAGCCCTCAAAAGTCCAAATCCGGCCCTTTTCCCCCCGGCCAACCCGACTCTTTTTTTTTTTTTTTTCCCCTCGCCTCACGTACCGCTTTTCCCGACTCCGCCGGCGCCCAACATCACCAGTTTGTACTCCCGGGGTTGCCCCGCAGGCGGGCCGGAGACGATTCCAACAACCGGGCCCCGAGGCCCGGTGGGCTCCATCCCGCCTCAGAGGCCTTCGGGGCCCCTCGCGGGGAGCCGTCAACGGGCCTGGTTTTCCCTCAGGCGACGGAGCGCCTTTCCCCGCCTCATCTTCCCGCCCGCTGAGGCGGACAAAATGGCGTCGGCGCCGACGGTGCTTAGCCACGCCCAGCCTCCTCCTCCTCCCCGCTGGCTCCGCCCCCTTCCGTACGCTTCACGCCGCTCGCCTTTCCGCGAGAGCGCCTGCGCAAACACACACACACATAAACCCCACTCCGCCTCCCCAAAGAGGTCCAGTTAAGGGAGCTTACAATTCCGGTTCTCGAGCGCAACAAAGCGGGGGGGAAAGCACCCTCCGGCGGCGCGGGAGGGAGGCGGTTTCGGCCCGATGGGCTGTGTATTGAACTCAGCCAATGCACTCGAAATGGCTCCTCCACCACCACCCCTCCTGGGGAGGCGGGGAGGGTCTTCTGTGGGGGAGAGCGAAGAGAAGAGCAAGGCTGTTTTGAGGGTTCCAAAAGGTGTTGCCTTTCGATGGTGTACCGGAGGTTTGGGTTGCAATCATAAGTCCCACTTCTCTTTGTCCCTTGTGCAGCTGTAGCTCTAAAAATCAATATACATACATGCATACATACATGTTTTCCCCTTTTTCACTATAATCCCAGTTTGCTGAGGTTAAGGGGCCTCTGCATGTGGAGAAGCAGATTTTAATTCACAAGGGGTGGTGGTGGTGGGCTTCCCCACCTGTTCCAGGTGGGGGATTCCCTCCACATTCTTGCCCTGCAAAAGTCTCAAACTTGCACAAAATAACATATATTATATGCTACATATATATATAAATTATCAATATATTATTTGATTCTTTTAATTAGTTTTATTGTTTTAAACGTGGTATTATATTCTGTAAGCCGCCTTCAGTTGCCATGGCGAATAGGCGGCAATATTTATTTATTTATTTATTATATTTCTATACCGCCTTTCTCCCGTAGGACTCAAGGCGGTGTACAGTCAAGAAAAATATAGACACACAAACATCATAAAATTGCTAATTAAAATGATTACTTAGTTTGGTCAATTAAATAAAACCCTGAATTCAAGATAAATTCAAGAAATAAATAACCTGGGGAATTCTGGGAACTGAAGTCAACAGGCGCCAAGGAATTCTGGGAGCTGAAGTCCAGATGCTGGCTGCGGGAATTCTGGGAGCCGGAGGTCTGCACAAGCTGCCTAGGTAATTCTGGGAGCTAAAAGATGACTGGGGAATTCTGGGAGTTGGGGTCTCCACAAGCTGGCTTGGGAATACTACCATGTTTCCCCCAAAATAAGACCGTCTTCTATTTTTTTTGAACCCCGAAATAAGCGCTTGGGCTTATTTTCGGGGAGGTCTTATTATTTTGGGGCGGGTGGAGTAAGATGGGGCTCTATTAACCTTCTTACCTGATTTCCAGCTCTGCGTTTTAAATATTTTCGGGGACGGATTTTCGGGGAGGGCTTATTTCAGCGCCATGCGCTCAAAAGCCCAATTGGGGTTATTATCAGGGGAATGTCTTATTTTCAGGGAAACAGGGTAGGAGCTAGAATCTGTACAAACTGGGGGATTCTGGGAGCTGAAGTCGACAGAGGCCAAGGAATTCTGGGAGTTGAAGTCCATAGATGCTGGCTGGGGAATTGTGGGAGTTGCGAGGTTTGCACAAGCTGGCTAGCTAGGGAATTTTGAGAGCTAGAAGATGACTGGGGAATTCTGGGAGTTGAAGTCAACACATGCTGGCTGGGGAATTCTGGGAGCTGAAGTCCACACATCTCAAAGGTTGCTGAGGTTTAACAAACACAGGTGGAAATGAAACCTAGGAAAACTTCCTCCCGGGTTCCTTCAACCAGCCTTTTCCTCCAACCCCAACAAACCAAATAACATTTTCCAAAAACAAATTCAGATTCAATGAATTGAATGCTTTTTAGCTTGCTAGAAACCGGAGTCACCTTAAACAGAAAAAAAAAAAATCAGACAAAGAACGGAAGTCGGAGATTTGTACATTTATCGTGAAATTATGGTTTAATTTATTTACAACATGTAGAAAAATCAGAGAACAGAGAGTGAGGTTTTGGGGTGGAGAAGTTTGGTTTGGGGCGAAGCAAACCTGCCAGAAAAGAAAATAATAATCCAGCGCTTGTTCCAATTATTTTAAAATATTCTTTTGCGGTCTGAACACAGAGAGAGAGAGAGAGCTTGAGTCAGTCTGCGGTTCCCCGTTCCCAAGACTGCGCATTTCATCGTGCAGAAAAATAATAATTAAACCCCATATTTTACTTAGGTAACAGTCCGGGGGAAAAGCCGGTTAGTTCCGAACCGCAATCCTAATTTTTCGGCTAGGACTGCCTTCTACCCATTCCAGAAGATGTATTATTATTTATTATTATTATTATTATTTTTTAAAAAAAGGGAAAACAACCACAAAAAACAAAATCTGGCCGGCCGCTCGCAAATTTGGAAAAGAAGAGGAGATGGTAACCAATGGCAAAATGGAAACTCGGGTGTTGTTGGTGGAGGAAGCCGGGATTAAAAAATAATAAAAATTTTTAAAAAACCCCCACAGGGCTGAATTCGAAGAGCTGAATTGTCTGAATTCCACAACGTTGTGTGCCGTTCCTTGCCTAAGGAGGCTCGATAAACACGGAGGAAGGCCAAGAGATGAAAAGGTTTCTTTTTATCAGCCAGGCGAAAGAACTCCATCCGGAATCTAAACGGTAGCCTACACAGCTAACAAAAGCTGCGTTTTCTAATGCTAAAAAAAATAAAATAAAATCAAAATAAATTGCTGGGGGAAAAAAAAAAAAAGGAACAGAAATCCCTTCTGGGAAAGGATTCTAGAGTCCAAAAAAACGAACGATCCAGTGAAAGGTTTTCCGTTCTCCGTTCTAGAAGGCGGGAAGCGTCTCACACACACACACACAGCTCCGGAGGAGGGGGGGAAAAAATCCTTCCCTTCCCGGCGAGAAACGAACACGGAACAGCAGCTGTGGCGTGGGGCAAGCGGGCTGGCTGGCTGGCGCCTCTTCCAAACGCCGTTTCCCCAAAAAAAAGCTGCTTGCGGAGAAGATTCGGGAGAGCCCAGGCGAGGCGAGGACGCTCCTTTGCGAGGGAATCACACGGAGGATCGGCCGTCGTATCGCCAAAGTAGCCGGCGCTCGTCCGTCCGTCCCCCCCCGAGTCACTCCAAATGGCGGACGTTCAGGAGGGAAAGGGAGGGATGGAGAGGGGGCGGAGGAGGTGTGGAAAACAGTCCAGCCACACGGAAAAAAAAAAGGAGAGGGGAAAAAAAAAAAAAAGAGGCGTACTGCATCTCACAAGCATGTGCAGAGAGCAGGAGGGGGAGGGGGACACGAGCTTCTGCGTTTGCACGGACTTGTCTTTGATCGGAATACATGCGGTTTTTTTATTGCTCCAGACAGAAGGGCGAAGACCGGGGCGGGTGGGACGGGGACCCTAAGGGGCCATCCAGAACGGCATCTGTTGCTTCACCCGTTGCTGCGACGAGGGATACTGGTACCCTAACCTCCAGGTTTGGGAGTAGCTACTTGCATTTTTGAGACCCCCGTGGTCGTCTTCTTCGTCCGACGAGTCGCCGGTGTAAGCCACCAGCCCCAGTTCCTTTTCTCTGCTTTTCATCTTCTTGGACGGATGATCTAAAGAACGAAAAGAGAGGGGGAAAAGAAAAAAAAAAAGAAAAAAAAAAAGAAAACCAGCCCTTCCCCCCCGCCCAACATCGCCCCCCGGTTCCCCAAAAACAACAAAAAAAGGGGGGGTGGGGAGAAAAAAAGGGAAGAGAAAGACATAAACAATTCCCCCAAACGGGTTAATTTCAAAAAAACAAAAAAAAAACACGTTAGTTGGACACCATTTTGAAGGCCCCCGAATATCATCGGTCACCCCCCAGATCGGTGGTAGTCGAGCGATAACGGCATCCCGCCAACGGTGTTATGATCCGCCAGTACCATGTAAGAGAACAGAGAGAGAGAGAGAGAGAGAGAGAGAGAGAAAGACACAAAAAAAAGAAGAAAAAAAAAAGTAAAGTTAGCAAGGCCTGCGCGATCGTGAGCGCTCCGTTTCAAAGAATATATGTCAAAAAAGGAAGAAACCAGGTAGCGTTTTTTTTGCCCATATTGGTTTTTCCAAAAAAAAGAAGAGATGACAAACTTAACAATTTGCAAACAGGTTTAGTAGTGGAGTAGTTTTTTTTTTAAAAAAAAAAATTAAAAAAAATTGGGGGCCTGTTTTTTTTTTGTTTTTTTTTAAGGGATGGGAAATTAATGCTAAACGACTAATTCCCACGACACTGTCAAACTATTTAGTAAGGCTTGTATTACTATTATTCTTCTCATCTTCTCTATTACCCATCTCCTTTTCTAATTATGACTGTAACTTCGTTGCTTGTATTTTTACTATTTATATTGTTTCGTTCGGTTTCCTAGGACGATTTATGTTGATCGCTTATTTAGTATCCTATGACTATCACTATCTTATGTAGCTTATGATCGATGATGAATGTTATTTTTATGACGATTTATGATCATGATTTATCACTTATAGCTTTTATGTACTATGAGAGTTTATGCACCAAAGACAAATTCCTTGTGTGTCCAATCACACTTGGCCAATAAAGGATTTCATTGCATTGCATTGCATTTCTATTCTATTCTATTCTATTCTATTCATTTCCTATTTCCAATTTCCATTTCCTATATTCTTTTCCTATTTTCTACTCTACTCTATTCATTTCCAATTTTCCAATTTCCTATTCCTATTCTACTCTATTCATTTCCAATTTCCATTTCCTATATTCTTTTCCTATTTTCTATTCTACTCTATTAATTTCCAATTTCCAATTTCCAATTTTCTATTCCTATTCTATTCTATTCTATTCTATTCATTTCCTATTTCCAATTTCCATTTCCTATATTCTTTTCCTATTTTCCATTCCATTCCATTCCATTCATTTCCCATTTCCATTTCCTATATTCGTTTCCTATTTTCTACTCTATTCATTTCCAATTTCCAATTTCCAATTTCCAATTTCCAAATTCCAATTCCAAATTCCTATTCTATTCTATTCTATTCTATTCTATTCTATTCTATTCTATTCTATTCTATTCTATTCTATTCTATTCTAATATTGTCATATTATATTATATCAACTAAGGAGGATGTTATCATGTAATGTCTTGTTTGTTGTGGGTTTTTTAAAAAAAAACGTTTTACATTTAACATTTAAAAATTTCGATTTTTGTTTTGTATTTTAACTCTCCTCATCAAATAAACTGAATGCGGGTAATCCTCGACTTACGACCACCAATGGAGCCCAACCTCTCTCTGTGGCTAAAGTGAGACAACTTGTTAAGTGAATCTCGCCCCGTTTTAACCCCTTTCCGTGGCTACATTTGTTGAAGGCAATTGCTGCGCTCGTTAAAGCTAGTCGCACGCATGATTAAACGAATTTGGCTTCCCTTCTCCCCCCCCCCATCAGACGGTCGCAAAAGGGGATCAGCTGATCCCGGAGACACTGCAACCGTCATAAGTACGAGTCAGTTGCCAAGCGTCTCAATTCGGATCGCGGGAATGGCCTGCAACGGTCTTAAGTGTGAAAAACGGTTTATTCCAGAGCCGTGGTTAACTTTGGTCATTAAATGAACTGTTGTTAAATTGAGAAGTGTGTCTCTATGCAGGTGGGCCTCCTTGTTTCTGTGCCTGGCCTCGTGGGGGGGGGGGGGGTCTGCACGGCTTCCTGAGGAAAAGCGAATAGCGTCTTGTGGATCGGATGGGGGAGGCGGCTGGATGGGGGGGCGGGAGGCGGGGGAAAGATGGGGGAGACGAGAGAATCAATCAAGGAGAATATTTGTAGCTCAGGATTGAAAAAAGTGGGGTCCTCGGTGCCCCTTTGAGCCGGCTTGTTTCCTTGCCTCACTAAGCACTGATGTTGTTACCTAGTTAGGGTCGTAAAACGTCTGCCAGAAAACAAGCCCAACTCAGAGAGCAACCAAGACGAGAGATGTATTGTGTGACTTTAAAGTTTTCCTGCTGATTCATTGTAATGCTGAGTCATGCTGTAATTAGATAATCACTGGTTGTAAACGTATTTAAGAAAGGTACTGTAACGTATTCAGTTGATGATAAGCTACCATTGTGTGTGGAGCTGCTACCATTGTGCTATCATCGGTTGGATGGATCTGCTACCATTGTGGTTTGTGAACCAGAGTGAGTTTGTTATTCTAACCCAACTACTGTTTGTGTGGTAAGAAGATTTTATATCACTGCACTGATTTAACTGGCAAAGACTTGGATTGGTTTAAAGACTATGAGATTTGTTTTTTCACTATAAAGTAAACTTTTGAGAAACAGGTTTGCACATCTCTTATCCGTTGCTCTCAGCAACGTTTCTCTGTGCTCTACACTCTGCTGGTTGGTAACGCAACAACAATATCCTTAACAGGGATGTTTTTGCAGAGGAGACAGATTTAACAGATTGTTATCTGGAAGGGACCTTGCAGGTCATCTTGTCCAACCCCACCCCACCCCCAAAACTGCCCAAGCAGGAGAACCTACATCTGCCTCTACCTAGGATCGAATTCACAACCTCCCGATTGTGAGGCGAGAGCTCCACCTCTAAGCCACAGCAGCTGGGCATATCCTAGGCAGGACTGAGAAATCCTTTCCTCGTTTTTGGGGTGCATTGGGGATGCTGATCTTGAAAGAGGGTAGAAATAAGTGGGGGAAACCTCTCCCCCCCCAAAGGGACACGTCCACTCTGGGTTTGGGGGCTCTGCTAACATCTGAGCAAAGGGAAGCTTGAAGGCTTAAGGCCCAGAGGAGGGGGGGGATGCCGGCCGCAAGCAGGCCGCCCAAAGAGGCATCGTCGCAAAAGAAGGCAGAAAAACCCAAGACATGGCGGGCTTCTCGGCTTCACACGCTCACCGTTGCTGCCCCCCAAGGACCCGTTTCGGTCGTCAGGCTCCGGCTTCATCCCGGTCACTGGTAACGCCGGCGGTGGCATCAGCTGCCTGTTCAGAGACAAAAAGAGGGTTCTTGAGAAAAAGAGGATACCCAGTAAGGGAGGTGGTTTGGGGGCTAGGAACCAGGAGCCGGGGAGTTTTAGTCCTGCCTTAGGCATGAAAGCCGGCTGTCAGCACTTCAACCTGCATTTACTCTAGTGCTGACATAAGGAGGAGAAGAGGGGGCAACTGGCAAGAGGACGCTTGACTTTTCACCTACTTATTTTCCCTGAAGATAATATCCCCTAGGAGATGAGATGGGAGGGGGGACATTCCTGGGAGCTGAAGTAGTAGATATGAGGAGAGTGATTTGGAAGATGGCCAATGAGACGCAGAGAATTGGGGAACGGAAAGGGAAGGTTTGGGGTCAGGAAGTCAGTGTTGGCTGCGACATTATCGGGGACAGATTGTCGTGCTTAATAAATGAAAGATTTCATCAAAGACTATTTGTTTGGAACTGTAATTTATTTTATTTGAGACGACATCGAAACCTAACACCGGCTTGGGTGGGACAATGACCAGGCGATGGGGAATTCTAGTCCTCCTTTAGGCATGAAAGCTGGCTGGGTCTCACAATCACCAGGCGATGGGGAATCCTAGTCCCGCCTTAGGCATGAAAGTTGACTGGGTGACTCTGGGCCAATCACCAGGAGACGGGGAATTCTAGTCCCGCCTTGAATTCTCAGTCTACCCCGGACTTGGCCCAGTGCTCAGTGGATGGCAGGATTTCCAGACTCGGCAATTAAAGCTTAATCTCAACACAGGCAGTCCTCGATTTACGGCCGCAATTAAGCCCAACGTTTATGTTGCTAAAAGCGAGGCAGTTTGTTCAGGGGGTTTGGCTCTCTTTTACGACCTTTCTTTTCCACGGTCGTTAAGTTAGCGGCACGACTGAGAATCTGGAGTCCGTCCGTCCCCTGGTTGATTTCGCTTGTCAAAAGGACACCGCGACTCGTCATAAATACGAGTCGGTTGCCTGAATTTTGGATCACGGGAACGCCGTAACGGTCGTTAAGCGTGAAAAGCGGTGCTAAGTCATTTTTTTTTGTTTTGTTTTGTTTTTCAGTGCCATTGTAACTTTGAAATGTAGTTAAGTCAAAGGCTACCTGTACACACATCTCTAGCATTTCTCAAAGCAGGATTTTGTTTCTCCCCGGCCCGGCCTACCTCACAGGCTTGTGCCACTCACCTGTCCCTCTCTCTCTCCTTTCCTGAGGAACCTGCTGGCTTCGGGCCGGTCCTATCCATTTCCGTCGCGATGCAGAATCCTGTACCTAAATTAGTCATATGAATGGGTCCATGCTATGAGCAGAAAAACATAGCGGCATTAGCAAACCTAAAACCCAGACGTGAGCTATCAGCTCCTTCATGAAAAAAGTAAAAAAAAAAAAAAAGGCTCTTTTGCGGAGGCCCCAAAAATTTTCTCTTTCGTTTCCTTCAATAAGGATACGGCCAGCATCCTAGAAATTTTATTTATTTATTTTTTTTAGGGACCAAGGGGTTTGGAAATTTGCCCATACGGGGTAGATGCTGACGCTAACTTTTTTAACCAGGAGCGAACAAGGCTCAGGAAGAATTCTCTCCAACCTGAATGAGCTAAATGAGGAAGAAATTTAAATTTCTATTTTTTTTTTACAATTCGGAAAGCCAAAGGAGGAGCCATTCGGAGGCTTCGTTTAAGGCCTTCAATTTGGAGCTGTCTTTATCCCGCCGTGTTTTCGTGGACCTTGTGCCTGGATAGCTCTGCAGACTAAGCACTGTAATTTAACACCAGCTGTCTGCAATTAAAGTAAGTTCGAATCTCTCCAAGGCTCAAGGTTGACTCAGCCTTCCATCCTTTCTAAGGTAGGTAAATTGAGGACCCAGTTTATGGGGGCAATAAGCTGACTTTGTATAAATATACAAAAGGATGAAGGCTATTGCTTAACGCACTGTAAGCCGCCCTGAGTCTCCGGAGAAGGGCGGCATATAAATCAAATTTTTTTAAAAAATAAAATTTAAATTTAGCGGGTCCTCCTCGTCTTAGGATCGTTGTCGGCCGTAAAGCGGGTCGCCAGGGGACCAGGTTGGATGATATCTCTTTGGCAGCGGTTATTAAAACAAATTCAGCAGTTCGTTACAGGAGGATGGGAAAGCCTTCAGAGCCCGGGGAGGGCAAAAAAAGCCCCTCCCCCAACCACCCGCTGTGGTGCAGGAGGCTGACTAGGCCACACCCACCATGGCCACGCCCACCCAGAAACAGGCTAGAAAAATTCCCCACGTCTGCCCCTCCCAGGAGACTCCACGCGGCCCGTTTTGGATGCCAAGGCCTGCGCGAAGGCTCTGGGAGGGCGAAAAACAGCCTCCCGGAAGTCTGGGAATGGGTACGTTTCCGGCATCCGGAGCCCAGGGGAGGCCGTTTTCACCCTCCCGGAGGCTCGAGAAAAACCTCCGGAGCCTGGGGAGGACAAAAACACCCTTCCCACCCCCACCCCCGGCCGCAGTGCAGGAGGCGAGTAGGCCACGTCCATCCAGCAACTGGGCAGAAAACCGGTTCCTAAAATTTTTTAAATCCCACCCCCTGCCTGCAAAGACATATCGTTGTTGTCTTTTCCAAAAAAATGGTTAGGGGGAAAAAAATTCACTGAGCAAACTCGCAGGTTTGTGAAGTTTGTAGAAAGGAGAAGCTTGGGAAAGAAAGCTTTTAACTTTTCTCTAAACTAAGACTTTGGATGACTCGATACGCAATTTTGTGGAGGGTGTTCCTTTTAGCAACACATGAGGAATGATGCTTTTTTTTCCTCCCCTTCCTGTCGTTTTCATGCTCCAGGTAAGAAAATTCTTAAATTGTTGTTGTGAGTTACAATTCCCAGCCACTTTCATTAATAAGCTGGCAAGCAAACAGGGCATCTTCCCTCATTTTTGTATTGTGACTTGATCGAAATTAAATCGATCTCTTTTGAAAGCAACTGAAAGAAATCTCTGCGATTCGTCACCTCTAAATCTGGCCTTTTAAATCTGCCCCCAAAAGACTTCTGTTTTGAAAAAAGATTATTTCAAATTTCCCCCTCCAAATGCCTCCTTTTCCCCCCCACCCTTTTCCTAAAATCTGGTATGACACCCAAACTTTGAATTCCATCGCTCAGCCGTGGCTTTTGAGGGAAACAAATCTCCCTTGCAAATCTTAAATTTTTTCACGCCTGGAGATACATTTTCTTTGGTGGTTTTTTTTTTTAAAATTTCAGGACAGCGGCCGCCGCAAATACAGGCAGTCCTCGCCTTACGACCACAACCGAGCTCCAAATCTCCATTACTAAGCGAGACAGCGGTTAAGGAGGGAGCTTTGCCCCGTTTTAACGACCTTTCTCGCCACGGCGGCTAAGCGAATTCCCCGCAGCCGTTAAGTTTGGTATCCGGTCGGTTAAGCGAATCCGGCTTCTCCCGTTGTCTCTGCTCGCCGGGAGTTCGCGAAAGTGGGGGGAGGGTTGCGTGACACCTGCCCACCCCCCAGGGACCGCTGCAACCGTCATAAATACGAACCGGTTGCCAAGCGTCCGAATATGGATCGCGTGATTGCTGCGACGGTCGTAAAGTGTGAAAAAAGGGTCGTTTTAGTGCCGCTGTCGAAATCGGTCGCTAACTGAATGGTTGTAAGTCGAGGACTAACTGGTCTCTCCGAAACCACCACCCCAAGTCTTAAAAAGGCCCGTGATGACCTCCGGCCCAAACGGGACACATCTTCAGTACAACTGGCCCCTACGGAGAGACGGTTGGCCCAGTTAATGCTTGAATGACCATTTCGGAGGTTAGGTAGGATCTAAACCCTACTAAACCCTAAACCCCCATTCCGAGGGGGAAGAGGAAAATGGGGCTGACAGAGAGAGAGAGACGGAGGCGGAGTCTGGGCCGTCCGTCAGCCCTCAGATGGAGAGTCAAGAGCCCCCAGGTCTGGAGGTGGCTGATGAGGAAGAGGAGGAACAGCTGGGTCCAGTGCCTGATAGAAGGCAGAGGAGAGGAGAGCAGTGGAAATCTATGGGCCGGTCCTTGGGACGGAAGAGCCACCGCTGCTAGCGAAGCCCCACCCTAACTCTAAGGGTGCCCACTCTAAGGCACCCTGTTATTAAGCTGGTTATTAAGACCAGATGCCTGCAATTACTGCAGGTTCGAATCTCGCCAAGGCTCAAGGTTGACTCAGCCTTCCATCCTTTCTAAGGTAGGTGAAATGAGGACCCAGTTTGTGGGGGCAATAAGCTGACTTTGTATAAACATACAAAAGAATGAAGGCTATTGCTTAGCGCATTGTAAGCCGCCCTGAGTCTCCGGAGAAGGGCGGCATATAAATCAAATTAAAAAAAAAAAAAACTCTGGGGAGAAAAGGCAGGAGGCAGAGATGAATAGGTGTGGCAGACAACTGGTTGTTAGCTTGTTAGCCTGTGAGAGAAACTTTTTGCCGGAGTTGCCGGCACTCCTAATGAAAGGAATCTTTTGAGCTGACGTCAGAGGGTTCGTCGTGTTTGGGGAGCTGTCTCAGAACACCCGCAATCGTTTTGATGTCAAAGGTGAAAAAGGGGGAACGGGGAAGCAGGTAAGGAAACGACGGTGGTTTTACTGCACCTGATATCCCAGCAATCCGGATTCGTGCTCGTCGGGAAGCTCCTCGGTGAACCTCCGTTTTTGGCCCGGTTGAGGAAGGGGCTGCATCGGGGGCTGCGTCCCACTCGGCAGGGGGGTCTTTCCAGGAGCAGCAGGCAAGAAAGGAGCGGTTAGCGGGGTCTGGAAAGAGAGAGACACACACACCCCAAAAAAGGTTTTGAAACGGACCCCTAAAAGTTAGAAACGTCGTTCAAAAGGCACAAGGAAGAACGCCGTATTCTTTCTTTTATTCTTATTTCTGCTTTATTCTTCTATTCATTTACTTTTTCTTTAACCTTGCTTTTGATGTCTTCGGTATAATAATAATAATAATAATAATAATAATAATAATAATAATAATAATAATAATAATAATAATAATAATAATAATAATTTTATTTCTATACCGCCCTTCTCCCGAAGGACTCAGGGCGGTGTACAGCCAATTTAAAAACACAAGACACAACAATAATTAAAAATTAAAATAATTAAATAGATTTGGCCCGATTAAAACCCTAAAAATTAAAATACCCCAATTTAAAATTATTATATTGACAGCCCTGCCTGGCGGAACAACAGGGTCTTCAGTGCGCAGCGGTATGGTTTACAGTTGTGAGCCGCCTAGAGCCGTGATGGGCGAACCTACGGCACGCGTGCCAGAAGTGGCACGCAGAGCTCGGTGGGCACGTGCGCCATCGCCAGCGGCTTCTGGCACATGCATTGCCACTGGCCAGCTGGTCTTTGTGGGCGCCGGAACGCCAGAAAATGGCCTGAAAAACGGCCCAAAAAGAGGCCATTTTCAGGGCCAAAAAACAGTCCGAAAAACAGCCTGAAAACAGCCCCAAAACAGGCTTCCCCGCGCCAGCCAGCTGGTTTCTGGGGTTTTCGGCACTCCGGTGCATGCACATGTATGGCCAGGTTGCGGTATTTCATGATTTTTTTTCCCCGAGTTCTTTTTCTTCGACTCTGGCGTCTCCTGGGACCGCGATGTCAATAAATTGTACGTTTCGGTTTTCGACAACTGTGACATCTGGCGTGTTGTGTTCCAAGTGACGATCCGTCTGTATCCGAAAGTCCTTCAAGATCTTCACCGTCTCGTTTTTGACAACTCCTCCTCCTCATTATCATCATCATCTTCACACATTCAACCAGATATTCAGACTGCATTTATCATCATCATCATCATCATCTTCACACATTCAACCAGATATTCAGACTGCATTTATCATCATCATCATCATCATCTCGCACGTTCAGCCAGATGTTCAGACTAGATTTATCATCTTCTTCACATTCAGCCAGATGTTCAGACTGGATTCATCATCATCATATCGCACATTCAGCCAATGTTCAGACTGGTTTTATCATCATTATCATATGACACATTCAGCCAGATGTTCAGACTAGATTTATCATCTTCTTCACATTCAGCCAGATGTTCAGACTGGATTCATCATTATCATATCACACATTCAGCCAGATGTTCAGACTAGATTTATCATCTTCTTCACAACCAGATGTTCAGACTGGTTTTATCATCATTATCATATCGCACATTCAACCAGATGTTCAGACTGGACTTATTATCATATCGCATTCAGCCAGATGTTCAGACTAGATTTATCTTCTTCTTCTTCTTCACATTTAGCCAGATGTTCAGACTGGATTTATCATCATCATCATCATCATCATCATATCGCACATTCAGCCAGATGTTCAGACTGGATTTGGCATTCTAATCTACCAGAAATTTGTCATTTCAAGCCTGCCTATCCACCTATAGCATTTTAATCTACCTACAGTCAGTCTTTCCTAGGATCTGGAAGTTCTTGTTGTTGTTATTATTATTATTATTATTTTAATATTACATTCAAAGCAAGCACTGCATTTTCGTACCTGGCTGGTGGTAGCTGCGGGCTGGACTTGCGTAATCGGGTACTGGGTGGGAACGGGAGGGACGCTGGTGGGGAGGGCCAGTACCCCGGGCGCCATGGGAACCGCCGGAGGGCCGATGCCCGGCATCACGTAAGGAGGTTGGCCCGGCTGCTGAGGGGGCGGAGCCATGGGGTAGCTCGCCTGGAAGCCGTTGGGGGGGTAGTATGGCGGCTGGGGGGGAACAGTTGCGATGGTTGCTGGTTGCGCGAATCCTGATGGGAGCCAAAAAAACAGCCAGAGGGGAGTGGAAGGAGAGAAAAAAAAATAGATTTGGATTAAGATCAAAACCCCAGAGGGAACAATCCTACCCATCCCTCCCTGGTCAGAAACTTGAAATACAGGTAGTCCTCGACTTACAACCACGACGGAAATTTCTGTTCTTAAGTGGGATATTTATTTCAATGGTGGCATTCAGCCGGTTCGGAGTGGGTCAGGCGAACCGGTAGCGTTAACCTGTGAGTGAACTGGCGACCAAACCTCTGATTTTTTGACCATGTGACCCCGGGGGAGGGGAAGATGCTGCAACGGTTGTAAACTGTGAAAAACGGTCCTCGGTCCCCTTTTTTTCGGTGCCGTCGCAATTTTGAACGGTCGCTAAATGAACCGCTGTAAGTCGAGGACTAGCTGTAGCTGAGCCGCTGGTCAGGACCTACCTGTTAAGGGCATCGCAGTGGTTATCTGGTTTACAAATCGCGAGTATTCGGCGTGGACCTTAAAGGGAATTGCAGATTCATAATTAGGATCCAATAAATAGAAATACAAATAAATCCACTTACATTTATATAAATCCACTTAAGTGGATTTATATAAATAAACCTGCTTTTTACTGTCGGAGGCTTTCTGAAATGATCCCCTCTTCGGTGGCAACAGTTCATTCCTTAGTTACCGAATTATTTTGAAAAATTACTTTCCACACTACCCTGAAGCTTGTCTTATACGGGTCGTCCTCGTTTAGCGACCATAATTGGGGCCGGCAACTTGGGCGTTGAGAGGAATGGCTGCTAAGTACAGGCCGCCCTCGGCTCGTGACAAAAAGCGCCCCCGAAATATCTAGCCGCTAGGTGAAATATTTGTGAAGGGAACTTGGCCTCGTTTTACGACCTTTCCCGCGCCACTGAAGTGGTTACGGGAATAAAAGGGTGGCGGTTAGAAGTTTAGTTAACCGGGTCGGTGAAGTCACTTACAGTCTGTAGTAAGTTCTCGCAAAGCTTTTTGGCTGCTGCCAGGCCTTCTGGCTTGGGGTGGCTGGAAGAGAAAAGAGGGGAAGGTTCAGCGTGAAGAATGAAGAAGGGATCTTCTTCAGTTTTAGGGGTTTTAAGAATTTTAGGAACTTAAAGCAAGAGGTAGCCCCTTGGCAGGTGCAGTAGAATTGTGAAAGATCTTTCTCTACTATCTATGTATCTATATCTATTCTATTATCTATCTACTCTATCATCTATCAAATACTCTATCATCTATCTACTCTATCATCTACCAGTATCTATCTCTTCTATCTATATCTATCTATATCATCTAATCTATCAATCATCTAATCTATTTATCTATCACCTATCATCTAATCTATCTATATCATCTAATCTATCAATCATCTAATCTATCTATATCATCTATCATCTAATCTATCTATCTGTCTATCTATCTGTCTATCTATCTATCTATCTATCTATCTTCTCTATCATTTTTATCTCTGTCTGTCTCTAGCTCTATAATTCTCATCTATGTGTATGTATCTATGTATCTATATGTGTGTGTGTGTGTGTATGTATGTATCTCAGGGGTGGGATTCACTTACCTTTGCTACCAGTTTGCAAATGTGAGCAAGCGCGCCTTCTCCACGTGTGCACAGAGGGTCAAAAACGGGACGTGATGACGTCCGTGTGGGTGGGCGGAGCTTCCCACCACCGGCGCTACCGGATCGTGCAATCCAGTTCGAACCGGCTGAATTTCACCACTGATGTATGTATGTATGTATCTATCTATCTATCTATCTATCTATCTATCTATCTATCTATCTATCTATCTATCATCTTTGTATCTAATCTGTCTATCATCTCTGTCCGTCTGTCTGTCTGTCTATCTATCTATATCCATCCTCTATCATTTTCATCTCTCTCTCTCTCTCTCTCTCTCTTATCTTTATCTTTCACCTATCTACCTACCTACCTATCTCACAATGCCACTCTTATATATATATATTTTCTTACATATATATATATATATTGTTCAGGACAAGATTAAAATACAAAAAACACACAAAAAAATCCAAAGAAACAAAAAAAAAAAACCCCTACAAAACAATCAAAACATTACAAAAGTATATCCAACAACAACAAACAACATATATTATCCCCCTCTAGTTGAACGCTGATCATTATGCTGCTCCAACGTTAGTTCCCACCCCTTGGGACACGGGCCCTCCCGGACGTTTTTAAAACTACAAAATCCATCTGCAAGATTGTTGACCTGTCAGGTTAGCCACGAAAGTCACGGGCGGGAAGAACAATAAACAGCCAAAGAAAGGAAGCGAAAAGTTTTCAAAAACTCTTAACAAACTCTCATTGTAGAGAGGCATTTCAAAACTCCGCCCTGGCGACAGGGAGGGCATCCGGCCATTAAAACACCCTGCTAGCTCCATTCAGTTAACCAGACTCCATCCCACAAGGGATTATGTGGCCGTTAAATGACGATGATGATTTCTTGATCTTAAAGGCAAGGCAGGGCTCTTTTATGACTTGTGGACTTCGACTTCCAGGGAATTCTGGGAGCTGAAAGTCCACAAAAGTTATCGTTCCCCGGAGACCTTCGACCTAAAGGAATCCCGCCTTCTGCTTACCTGATGTATATGTACATGGGTTCGAAAGCTTCGCGGCCAGACGCGGGTTCGATGCAGCCGGAGCCCTTCCCTCGAAGGAACACCTTCGCCCCCGTTTCTATCTGGATGTGCTGCAAATACGAGCAGCCCGGCCCTTCCACCTTCTCCTTGATGCTGAACGTGGGTACCGCGTGTTCCAGCCCCACAAACAGCTTATCCTGGACGTAATGCATCTGTAAAACACACAAATATCCAAGAGTCATTCCTTCAGCGACCGGTTACGACAGCAACTGGAAAAAGCCATTCGCGGCCAGTGAGCCACGCTTCCGATTCACGCGATCGAAATTCGGACGCTGGGCAAACGGCGTGTAATTTGACCCTCCAGCCCTTCTCCTCCGGGGCTGACAGCTGATTTCTCTCGGAGGAAACCTAAGAGGGGGGTACTGTTGAATGGCACAGTGAGGTCGCCGCTCTCTGGAAGCTGGACCCCTCTCTCCATCGCATTTCTGTAAGAGGACGGTTTCGGCCTAGTCCTGGCTCGACGGACCAGGCCTTCTTAATCCTCTAGTATAGGGGTTCTCCAACTTTGGCAACTTTTAAGACTTGTGGACTTCAAACTCCCAGAATTCCCCAGTTCTAACTGCCAGGAAATTTCTCCTTAGTTCTAAGTTGTTTCTCTCCTTGATTAGTTTCCAGCCGTTGCTTCTTATCCTACTTTTGAGTGCTTTGGAGAATAGGTTGACTCCCTCTTCTTTGTGGAAGCCCCTGAGATATTGGAAGACTGCTATCATGTCTCCCCTAGTCCTTCTTTTCATTAAACTAGACATACCCAGTTCCTGCAACTGTTCTTCCTATGTTTTAGCCTCCAGTCCCCTCATCCTCTTCGTTGCTCTTCTCTGCACCCTTTCCAGAGTCTCCACATCTTTTTTTACATCGTGGCGACCAAAACTGGATGCAGTATTCTAGGTGTGGTCTTACTAAGGCATTATAAAACGGTATTAAATAAATCTCTGCCTTTGGGTTTAGCAGCCGTCAAGACACCCGAATCTCCTAGCTCTGCCCATCGTATCATTTCATTTCATTTCATTTCATTTTATTAAATTTGTATACCGCCCTACTCCCGAAGGACTCAGGGCGGTGAACAGCCATGAAATAAAACATATAGATACAAAATTTAAAATAGAGATAAAACTAATTAAATTTGGCTGAACCATTTTAAAACCCCAATAAATTAAAACCAAATTTAAAATTCCATTTAAAAAGAGGAAACCCACTCAACGCAGAGATCAGAGTTAAACCGAACATGTCCCCTCCGCCAAGCTGGAAAAATGTGTCGGGATCCTTTCCTTATCTATAAGTTTCTGAGATAATGTTTAAAGTGTTCACGGGAACCCAAAACTTGAAGAGCAATACTTACTCCGCCAGACTGGAAGGGCGTCTTTTGCCCCACGCTTGGGGGCAAGGGAGTAATGGGGGCGGGCTGGTGATAGACGGTCACCGTGGCCCCGTTGAAGGTGGGGCTGGACCCGGTGGCTGCTTTGACGACGCCGTTGGTGATGATTTCTTTGATCCGGTT
Source organism: Pantherophis guttatus (assembly GCF_059756535.1). Lineage (NCBI taxonomy): Eukaryota > Metazoa > Chordata > Lepidosauria > Squamata > Colubridae > Pantherophis > Pantherophis guttatus. Next base: position 3,904,983 of record NC_142080.1, read on the forward strand.
GACAGCTCCTGCAAGGGACGAAGCGATGGCATCAAACGCGCCGAAATCTTTACATTCCTGTTGCTAAGCAGGGCAGGCATTAAGGGAGTCCTGCCGGATTTTACCACCTTTGTGGCCATGGACTGTTAAGCAAACTGAGTTACTTGTTTCAAGCGAACAGTGGCTTTTCCCCAGCCAGCTTGGTTTAAGAGGGGTAGACTTCAATTCCCAGAATTCACCAGCCAGCATGATTTAAGATAGGTGGACATCAACTCCCAGAATTCCCCAGCCAGCATGATTTAAGATAGGTGGACATCAACTCCCAGAATTCCCCAGCCAGCATGATTTAAGATAGGTGGACTTCAACTCCCAGAATTCCCCAGCCAGCATGATTTAAGATAGGTGGACATCAACTCCCAGAATTCCCCAGCCAGCATGATTTAAGATAGGTGGACATCAACTCCCAGAATTCCCCAGCCAGCATGATTTAAGATAGGTGAACATCAACTCCCAGAATTCCCCAGCCAGCATGATTTAAGATAGGTGGACTTCAACTCCCAGGATTCCCCAGCCAGCATGATTTAAGATAGGTGGACATCAACTCCCAGAATTCCCCAGCCAGCATGATTTAAAAATGGGTGGACTTCAACTCCCAGAATTCCCCAGCTGGCATGCTTTAAGAGGAATGGACTTCAACTCCCAGAATTCCTCAAACAGGCATGCTTTAGGACAAGTGAATTTCAACTCCCAGAATTCCCAAGCCAGCACTAAGCCACAAAATCAGCCACAGGATGCAAAGGAAGCCACATTTCCTTTCCTGAATTCCTGAGTCCACCCAAATTTTCGGAGGTTTTTTTGCCCACCGAAGCCAAACTAAGAATCGACTTACTGTCCACCAGTTCTCGCGTCTGTCCTTGGACGTGCAAGTACAGGGGACGATCCCTGGGGAAGGAAACAAAGGAAGGCACGTTTCATTTATTTTTTTTTTAAATAATCTGAAACCAAGATTAAGACTTCAGACGCTGAAAAAAATATCTTTTGAGTTGAGAATAATGAGTTTGGGGAACCGTGATTTCCTTTGAAAGAGATAAAATGGAGATGAGATAAGGGCAATACATACCCAGGGCCAATTTTGATTTTCTCTTCCGCGGTCATGTATCGTCCCCGAGTGGAGACTGCTGCCCCACTGAGCTTGCTTATCTGCAGACATTGGAGGGGAGGAAGAGGAGAAAGGGGGAGGGGGAAAAAATCACAATCAGCCATGCAAGAAAAGTTCAATGGAAACCCCAAATTCCTCTTAAATGTGTCTTTTTCATGAAGGTATTTCTAGCAGACCCCCAAATCATGCTAAACAAGCTACACTAAATTATTATTTTCCTGTGGCTTCTTGGGAAGATAAAGGGGCAGATTTCCCCATCGAAATGAAGAAAAGGAACTCAAAGGAAATTCAGAGCTTCTTAACCCTGGGACTTTAACTCCCAGAATTCCCCAGCCAGCATCCTTTAAGAGGGGTGGACTTCAACTCCCAGAATTCCCCAGCCAGCATCCTTTAAGATGGGTGGACTTCGACTCCCAGAATTCCCCAGCCAGTATCCTTTAAGTTGGATGGACTTCAACTCCCAGAATTCCCCAGCCAGCATCCTTTAAGATAGATGGACTTCAACTCCCAGAATTCCCCAGCCAGCATCCTTTAAGATGGATGGACTTCGACTCCCAGAATTCCCCAGCCAGCATCCTTTAAGAGGGGTGGACTTCAACTCCCAGAAATCCCCAGCCAGCATCCTTTAAGAGGGGTGGACTTCAACTCCCAGAAATCCAAGGAGGCATGGACCTGTTTTAAGCCTACCAAGCTGATATTATGGGAAATTAAGATACTGCAGAGCCCCCCTGGATAAGGCGCCAGACCTCGTCCTGCGTCTGTCCTCTTGTTAGGAGATTTCGGCACGTGAGTGGCACGTCGTTGATCTCCACTTCCGCCACCACGAGATCATCTTTACTTTTGTTTGCTGACGGACCTTTGCCTGGAGCCTGGAGCTGCAGAGGTAGAACAAAAATAATAATAATAATATGAAAACTAGACAGAGTCAGCTTGGTCGAGTGGTGAAGGTGCTAGAAACCAGGCGGCTGTGAGTTCTAGTCCCGCTTTAGGCAGGAAAGCCAGTTGGATGACTTTGGGTTTGTCACCAGGAGACAGGGAGATCTAGTTCTGACTTGGGCATGAAAGCTGGCCGGGTAATTTTGGGCCAATCACTAGGAGACAGGGAGTTCTAGTTCTCATTTTAGGCATGAAAACCAGACTGGTGACTTTGCGCCAATGCCCAGGAGGCAGTGAGTTCTAGTTCTGACTTGGGCATGAAAGCTGGCCGGGTAATTTTGGACCAATCACTAGGAGACAGGGAGTTCTAGTTTCATTTTAGGCATGAAAGCCAGCCTGGAGACTTTGGGCCAATCACTAGGAGACAGGGAGTTCTAGTTCTCATTTTACGCATGAAAACCAGACTGGTGACTTTGGGCCAATGCCCAGGAGGCAGTGAGTTCTAGTTCTGACTTAGGCATGAAAGCTGGCCGGGTAATTTTGGACCAATCACTAGGAGACAGGGAGTTCTAGTCCCATTTTAGGCATGAAAGCCAGCCTAGTATCTTTGGGCTAATCACTAGGAAGCGGTGAGTTCTAGTTCTGATTTAGGAATGAAATCCTGCTGGGTGACTTGCAGTAGGAGACCTGGAAATTTATTGGCCGTCCATTTTACCTCAAGGTAACTCTTGAGGTTACGTCGCGGTGACTTATGACTCTTGTTCACACTTACGACCATCCCCTTGTCAAAATTTGGACACTTGGCAACCGGCTCATACTTACGACGGTCACGACGACCCGTGATGACCTTTTGCGACCTTCTGACAAGCCAGAGTCAATTGGGGGAGGGGAAACCTGGGTTCACTTAACCACCGTGTGACTAATATAAGAACGGCACAAGTTCACTTAACAACGGAGGCAAGAAAGGTCGTAAAACGGGGCAAAACTCACTGAGTTGCTGTCTTGCTTGGCGACAGAAACTTTGGCCTTTCTGGTCGTAAGTCGAGGATTACCTGACGGCAGGCACACCAAGGGGGAAAAAAAAAAACCCACCTCCATAATCACTAACCTTGTCTGCGGAATTGGCCGAGGGCTTCAGCTTCCCTTTTGCCATCAACATGGCGTTGATTTTCGCGGCCACCGCCGCCGCGGCATCCAAGGCTCCCAAAGGAGCCGCCGAACCTTCCGAGCCCAACATCCCGTCACCGCTGCCCTGGATGGGACGGCCAGCCACAGGGGTGGTAGCAGGAAGGAGAAAGAGAGCCGGTGAAGGTCCCGGCTGGTCCCATTTGCTCCGGCGCCTGGAAATTAGAAAACAAAATATATATATATATTTTTTAATTTCTTCTGTCCAGCTTTTATTTCCTCAAATCTCGTTCTGGAACACTTTGTATTTGTTCTCTGTAATCAGAAGCTCTGTGACCGTCGTCGCGTGAGACGTTTTATATCAAAATATATTTCACTCTTTTCTACCGTTTCCCTCTTTCCTTAAAATAAGAAGAGAATCCACAATGATCAACGTCTCTACTAGATAAATTGGCGATCAAGCTGAAATTAAATCAAGGAAGCAAAAATAGCAAACGGGGAAAATATCTTTAACTTCCTCGAACCGCCCCACCCTAAATAAGTAACTCGGTCCTAATCCACATATCAAAGGATAAGGCCCGCAAAACACAGTTAATTAAATTAGTTCTCCCAGAGAAAGTGCATGTTGACAAGAATAAACATACCTACACACACACACATATGAATGCCCCTCAAGTGTTACCCTAGAACCCCAGACAAGTTCCCCCTATAAAAATCTGCCGCTGTACCCCATTTCTCTGCAGTTCTCTGCCAACTGTTTTGCTTTTAGGAATAAATATTTCTTCTTTCCTCACAGCTCTCTCTGGATCTCCTTTTTATTTATTCTCCTGCAACCCTGAGTTGGAACCCCAAATTATTCTTCTGACAATAGGTTGAATTCAGATCTATGAATTAATTAATTAATTAATTAATTAATTAATTAATAAAAATTTAAAATTATGAATCCACTTAATGGTTTCTTTTTGCAGATCGTGGTTGTTGTGAGATCGGGGGAAAAACCCAAATCAGCAACTGGAATGAACAACCAGGAACAAATAATTCTCACCCATCCATTTTTTTTGCTTCAAAATTCTCCTTTTTCGACCCACCCAGAAATGAACCCTGGAAACAGCGGGCAGGTTTTCAAGGAAGAGCCAATGAGGCGGTGGTGGCTGCAGAGCGAATCAAAAGCCGGGCTCCTTGAGGCACTCCACCAATCGGAGGAGAGCGCCTCAAGTATAAAAAGGGCCCACGGCTGAGGGAGAGGGGTCAGATCGCCCAGAGAGACTGCGAGGGACAGAAGGAAGGAAGAGAAGACTGGGAAGAGAAGGAGGAGGAGGAGGAAGAGGAAGTCACGGCCCCTGAGGCGAAAAGAGATGAAGGCGCTGCCCACCTCAGGAACCTGAGGGGAAAAAGGGCTTGAAGTCACTTGGAGCCTCAGCAGGCAGAAAGGAGGCCAAGCAGCCCTGAAGCTGAAGAAAACTGGGCAAAGAAGATCCAGAAGGAAGCCCCAATTCCTGAGGCGAAAAGAGCTGAATTCGCTGCTCGCCTCAGAAATGTCCAGAAAAGGAGCAGAAGACCCAGAAGGAAAGGCAGCTCCTGAGGGAAACTTTTGGCCCTTCAGGAGGTGGAAAATAAGCCAAGCAGCCCTGGTGCTGAAGAAAACTGGGCAAAGAAGATCCAGAAGGAAGCCCCAATTCCTGAGGCGAAAAGAGCTGAATTCGCTGCTCGCCTCAGAAATGTCCAGAAAAGGAGCAGAAGACCCAGAAGGAAAGGCAGCTCCTGAGGGAAACTTTTGGCCCTTCAGGAGGTGGAAAATAAGCCAAGCAGCCCTGGTGCTGAAGAAAATTGGGCAAAGAAGATCCAGAAGGAAGCCCCAATTCCTGAGGCAAAAAGAGCTGAATTCACTGCTTGCCTCAGAAAAGTCCAGAAAAGGAGCAGAAGACCCAGAAGGAAAGGCAGCTCCTGAGGGAAACTTTTGGCGCTTCAGAAGGTGGAAAAAGAGGCCTAGCAGCCCTGCAGCTGAAGTTGAGTGAACCTCATAGGATGACGAGGAGAAGCCTGGAAGATGAAGATGAGGAAGAAGAAATCCAGAGGCCAAGAGAAGGCCAAGTGAGGAGACCAGAGCCCAGCCAAGCTCCAGAAGGCCATGAGGGCAGACGTTTGGAGGCAAAAGAGAACAAAAGCATTGAAGTCTGAAAAGCTCAGAGGCCAACAGGATGAAGAAGTCTGGAAGAAGCAGCACCACCAGCATCCCAGAGGTGTCCAAGTGAGGAGACTGGAGCCCTTTCAAGCTCCAGAAGGCCACAGGAACAGAATTTTGGGGCGAAAGAGGCCGCTTTGAGGCAAGCGAGAACAAAAAAAGAGCTGAAGTCAAGGCCCGCTTTGGAGGGGGTGAAGAGGTTCCACCTCTCCCTGAGGAGAAATAGCTGAAGTCACCCACAGCCAACTAAGCCAAACTCGAACTCTCACCTGCCCTGGCAGGTGTGTGTGTGTTTATTTATTTATTTAGCGTATGGCTGGTCTCACACAGTATTGTGGGTGGGTGTGTATGTGTGAATGAAGCAGGCGGTGGTGATATGCGGGGTGTGTGTCAATTTACACATAAACACAAAGCCCTTTCCTGCAACACCTGGCCTCTTGCTGAAAGGTCTCCTCATTCCTCAGATGTTAAAATATCCCTGCATGGACACACAGACAGACAGACAGACAAATGTATTAGACAGAATGGATAGACAAAGGTAGTTAGATTTATATTAGATAGATTAGACAGATAGATTAGATGTTAGAGGTATTTGAGATTGATAGGTGAATGATAGATAGATAGATAGATAGATAGGTAGATACATACATACATACATACATACATACATACATACATACATACCGAGAGTGAGACAGACAGATGTATTAGTTTATACTTTTAGAGTTTAGACAGTATGGATAGACAAAGGCAGTTAGATTGATATTAGACAGACAAAGATATCTTAGAGGTATTTGAGAAAGAGATATAGAGATAGATGATAGATATGAGAGAGAGATGGTAGGTAGGTAGAGAGATAGAGTGATAGAGATGATAGATAAAAAGAGCCTTGGTGGCGCAGCGGACTAAAGTGCTATTAACTAGCACCGGCTGCCTGCAATTACTGCAAGTTCAAATCTCACCAGGCTCAAGGTTGACTCAGCCTTCCATCCTTCCAAGGTAGGTAAAATGAGGACCCAGATTGTGGGGGCAATATAAAAAAAAGAACACCGCTTGGGGGGGGCAAAAGCCCTACTAAGCAGGTATATACAAAAGTATGAAGGCTATTGCTTAACGCATTGTAAGCCGCCCTGAGTCTCTGGAGAAGACCAATAAATATATAAAATAGATCTAGATCAGAATGATATAGTGATATGGAGAAATAACAGAGATACAGGATAGATAGATAGATAGATAGATAGATAGATAGATAGATAGATAGATAGATAGATAGATCAGTCTGATCAGTCTATCATTTCATCATTTCAGTCTATTATCCGATAATAGATATCGGATGGAGGAATATAGGACGGAGTTAAGCAAGGATCCCGTTAAGTTGCTTCTCCAGTGAGCAGTTGCTCCACTCTTGTCATTTTTTTTTTTTAGGTGAGCAAATACATTTATGGTGCAAATTACATTCATTTTTTAAAAAAATTCCACTCAACACCCTCCACAAGAGTGAGTCTTACAAGATTCAGGGCAACAACCACAAAAACAGCCACAAAAAGGACACAAAATTGTGAGCTTTCGTTTCTTCCCCCTGCCCCCCTCCCCAACTTTCTGGCTGCTACTTCTTCCTCGGCCCTGAGCCCCCTCCTCCCGTTTCACAGTCCCCCCCAATTCCCCCTCGACTCTTCCTTAAAAATGACCTGTAGGGTTTTGGGGGGGGTCTTTTGGGGGAGGGGGTTTTTTGGGAAGGGGGCTTTTTGAGGAGCTTTTTGGGCAGGCTTTTTGGGGAGATTTTTCTGCAGGTTTTTTGGGGAGGGGGCTTTTGGGCAGGCTTTTGGGGGAGCTTTTGGGGGAGGCTTTTTGGGGAAGGGACTTTTGGGGAGGCTTTTTGGGGAGGGGGCTTTTGGGCAGGCTTTTGGGGGAGGTTTTTTGGGGAGGGGTCTTTTGGGCAGGCTTTTTGGGGAGGCTTTTTGGGGAGGGGTCTTTTGGGCAGGCTTTTGGGGGAGGTTTTTTGGGGAGGGGGCTTTTGGGCAGGCTTTTGGGGGAGCTTTTGGGGGAGGCTTTTTGGGGAAGGGACTTTTGGGGAGGCTTTTTGGGGAGGGGGCTTTTGGGCAGGCTTTTGGGGGAGGTTTTTTGGGGAGGGGTCTTTTGGGCAGGCTTTTTGGGGAGGCTTTTTGGGGAGGGGTCTTTTGGGCAGGCTTTTGGGGGAGGTTTTTTGGGGAGGGGGCTTTTGGGCAGGCTTTTGGGGGAGCTTTTGGGGGAGGCTTTTTGGGGAAGGGACTTTTGGGGAGGCTTTTTGGGGAGGGGGCTTTTGGGCAGGCTTTTGGGGGAGGTTTTTTGGGGAGGGGTCTTTTGGGCAGGCTTTTTGGGGAGGCTTTTTGGGGAGGGGTCTTTTGGGCAGGCTTTTGGGGGAGGTTTTTTGGGGAGGGGTCTTTTGGGCAGGCTTTTGGGGGAGGCTTTTTGGGGAAGGGGCTTTTGGGGGATCTTTTTGGCCAGGTTTTTTGGAGAGGGGGCTTTTGGGGGGACTTTTTCAGCAGGCTTTTTGGGGAGGGGGCTTTTGGGCAGGCTTTTTGGGGGCTTCACACGTGTCTAAGGTGGGGGGTCTTTAAAGCACCCAGGGCTCGCCCGAAGAACTTACATATAATTGTGTACATCGTTATAATATATAAAATAAAAGGTGGGGAGGGGGATAATAGGGGCGGGGGGTCAGCTGAAGGGCTGGGGGAGGGAAAGGGGTGCGGGGGCTGATGGGAGTTGTAGTCCGCACCCGGGAGACCCAGCGGGCTCGGCTCGGGGGCTTTTTTAACCCGGCTTCCATCCCCGATTCCTCCCCGCCCGGGCGCCTTCCTCACCCGCCCGAAGCCCCCGGCTCCCGCTGCCCCGAGCCGCCCGCTGACATGGCTGAAGCCGCCGCCGCCGCCGCCGCCTCCTTCGCGGAGAAACTTCCTCTCCGTCGTCACTTCCGCTTCTCCGGTGGCGTCACTTCCGGGAAAGGGTCGCCTGAGAAACGGAACAGCGCGCGGGATGCAGGGACCCTAGATCTACGTCTACTTGGGATTTTTTAAAAAGTGTAGAGGGATACGCGCTGTCAAAATTCCGGGTTCCCGTTTTGGGGTTTTTTTTTTTAGCACAGACCGGAGAAATCAAGATTTAAGGACAAAAATCAAGATTGGCGGATGGGTTGGGAGCAGATTCAAGAGAGGCAGAAGCGGCCTAGGATCCCTACTCCTCTTTAACGCGATGAAAGCGAGTTTTTTTTTTTAAAATGAAAAGGAGTTCAAAAAGCATGGACTCCTTTTTTTTAAAAAAAAAATCACTTTTGCTCTTTTTTTTTCTTTAAGTTCTCCAGCTGAGACTTCCACAGACTCCGCTTAAAAACCTCTAAAAATTCAAATGCACTCCAACGCCACGCCTTCCCGCCTGTGTATTTGAAACGGAACTCCGTATTCCCAATATTTATTTTGCTGAAACGCAAAAACCGGAAGTGTTCTACCCCTTTCCTACATCTATGCCACGGGCCGGGCCGCACATCCGGCTCCTTGTCTCGCGGGGGTGGATGGGAAAGAGAGGCGGGTGGAACGCCTCGCTCGGATCACGTGGCTCCCTGCTTCCCGGCCTCTGGGGCACGTGCTCTGCCCTCCTCCTCAACCCAAACCCAAAACCCACCAAAGTAAAGGAGAGAAAAGAGAAAAATATTCCGATTTTTATTCCCAAATAAATAATATATCTAAAGCAGTGTTGTAAGACAGGTGGACTTCAATTCCCAGAATTCCATAGAGAGATAGAGAGATGAGAGAAAGAGAAAGAGACATTATAGATGAGATAAATAGATGAGAGAGAGATGAGAGAGATTATAGATAGATGAGAGAGAGAGAGATGAGAGAGTATAGAGAGAGATAGATGACAGAGAAATAGATTTTTTTTTTAAATTTGATTTATATGCCGCCCTTCTCCGGAGACTCAGGGCGGCTTACAATGCGCTAAGCAATAGCCTTCATCCTTTTGTATATATTTATACAAAGTCAGCTTATTGCCCCACAAACTGGGTCCTCAATTTACCCACCTTAGAAAGGATGGAAGGCTGAGTCAACCTTGAGCCTTGGCGAGATTCGAACCTGCAGTAATTGCAGGCAGCTGGTCTTAATAACCAGCTTAATAACAGGGTGCCTTAGACCACTGTACTACCAAGATTATAGAGAGATGAGAGAAATAGAGAGATGAGAGAGAGATGAGAGTATAGAGAGAGATAGAGAGATGAGAGAGAGAAAGATTATAGATGAAATAAATAGATGAGAGAGATTATAGATAGATGAGAGAAATAGAGAGATGAGAGTATAGAGAGAGATGAGAGAGAAAGATTATAGATGAGATAAATAGATGAGAGATTATAGATAGATGAGAGAAATAGAGAGATGAGAGTATAGAGAGAGATGAGAGAGAGAGATTATAGATGAGATAAATAGATGAGAGAGATTATAGATAGAAATAGAGAGATGAGAGTATAGAGAGAGATTGAGAGAGAGAAAGATTATAGATGAGATAAAGAGATGAGAGAGAGAGAGATGAGAGAGATGATATAGGTGAGAGAGAAAGATGAGAGAGAGATGACAGATGACAGACAGATTATAGATAGATGAGAGAGAGAGAGAGAGAGATGAGAAAGAGATTATAGATGAGATAAATAGATGAGACAGAGATTATAGATAGATGAGAGAGATGATATCGGTGAGAAAGATTATAGATAGATGAGAGAGATGAGAGAGATTATAGAGATGAGAGATTATAGATGAGAGAGATTATAGAGATTAGATAGATGAGATTATAGAGAGATGAGAGAGAAAGATTATAGAGAGAGATCATATAGGTGAGAGAAAGAGAGTGATTATAGATAGATGAGATGACAGAGATTATAGATGGATGAGAGAGAAAGAGATTATAGAGAGATAGATGAGAGAGGGATTATAGAGAGATGAGAGATATAGATGAGAGAGAGAGAGATGATAGATAGATGATAGAGAGGTAGATAGAAAGATATACTGTAGATAGATATAAATATTGTAGATAGACGATAAAGAGAGAGAAGAAAGAGAGAGAGATCCTGCCTTTATTCTTTTTTCAAATAACTCAGGATGACAAAATCCCTGAATTTCATGCCCAAATCCACTCTTCTTGTTTAGACTTGAATTACAATTTTGGACAAGACCCAAAATCCAGCAAGTTGTGGACTTGTGTTTGTGTGGGTGTGTTTTTTTAAAAAAAATCAGTTTTCCTTCTTTCCTCCTGTAGCCTCTTCATCTTTTGATTGAAGCTGTGATGAAGAAGCTATAGCTGGAAAGATAAAGACTGTTTTTTCACTCATATGCGTGCCTACAGAGAATCCACAACACGTGAGATTTTTGGCTTTGTCCAAAACTGCCATGAAAGTCCAAACAAGATTTTTTGAATTTTTATTTATTTACATTTTTATGCAGGGTTTCTTGGCTTTGCTGCTTGGTAAAAGTATTAGACATCAGGAGAATTTAATGTCTCTGGATTTTCTTTTTTTCTAGGGAGATTTTTTCCCCCAAAGGGTTCCCTTTGCAACCCCTTCTACAAATGCCACTCACAAATATATAAAAGCAAAAAAAAAAACATAAGCCCAACCAGCAAACCACTTTCGTTTCTAACCATTTCCTTTTTGATTTTCTTAATAGCTTTGGTCAAATTCTATGAAACTGCCTAAAGTCAAGTCAATTCAGCTTTGAGGCACCAGATATCTTTTGATCCATCCATAAAGCACAGGATGTACAATTCGGGATACAGAGAGAATTAAAAAAAAAAAAACTAGGGAAAAAAATATGAACAAAAGGCAGGATACAAATAAATAGAATAGAGCTGGAAGGGGGGGAACCTTAGAGATCTTCTAGTCCAGCCCCCTGCTCAAAGAGGAAAACCTATGCTATTTTTTCAGATAAGTGGCTGTCTAAAGTCTCTTCTTAAAAACCTCCAGTGATGGAGCACCCACGATTTCTGGTGGCAGGCTGTTCCACTGGCTAAAGACGTAAAGGAAAATAAAAAGAACAGCAGAATATCAGATCGAAAACCCAGAACATTTCCTTGCTTTTCAAATTCAGTTGATTCTGAGATTAACCCGGCTGGCTTAATTTGGGGCTGAAAAATTCTTGGAACAGGACTTTTATCAACGTGGATAAATTGCTAAATTTTGTCGGTTTATGTCATTTAGCCAATGAAAGCCACAAATATTTGCCGCATCGTATCTTTGAATCCTCGGCTGCTTAAGTTGATGAAGACAACGTTGATATCCGGAGCGCTGATTTGGTGAGTTGTTCATTATAAAGCAATTTATAGACAGCTGTTAGCGACTGTGTTAAAACCGACAAAAGATTTATTTATTTATTATGCATGTATGTATTAAACCAATGTATATACAGCTGCCCATTTCACAGGCCAGCGCCTTACAAGATCAAAAATCACAACAGGCAGAAAAAAAAAAGAAAGCATAAATTCCACCACGCCTCTTAACGCAACCGAGAAAGATAAATTCCCCGTTTTCAATTGGCGGAAGAAAACTGCGTTCGTTTGCAGGTAGTCTTCGACTTACGGCTGTTCATTTAACGACGGTTTGGAGTTACTGGGAAAAGTGACTTGGGACCAGTGCTCACAATCCCCTTGCAGCGTCTCGAACTAAATTAGAGCGCTGGGCATGTATTGATGACGGTTGCGGCATCTCTCGTTGGCTTAACAAATGTGGCAAGGAAACTCGTAAAATGGGAAAAAGGAAAGAGGAAGGAAGGAGAAGGAAGGAGGGAAGGAGACGAAAGAAGGAAGGAAGGAGAGGGAAAGGAAGGAAGGAAGGAGAGGGAAAGGAAGGAAGGAGAGGAAAAATGGAAGGAAGGAAGGAAGAAGAAAGGAGGGAAAGAGACAAAAGGAAGGAAGGAGAGGGAAGGAGACAAAAGAAGGAAGGAAGGAGAGGAAAGGAAGGAAGGAAGGAGGGAAGGAGAGGAAAGAAGGGAGGAAGGAGAGGGAAGGAGACGAAAGAAGGAAGGAAGGAGAGGGAAAGGAAGGAAGGAGAGGGAAGGAGAGGAAAAAAGGAAGGAAGGAGAAGGAAGGAGGGAAGGAGACGAAAGAAGGAAGGAAGGAGAGGGAAGGAGACAAAAGAAGGAAGGAAGGAGAGGAAAGGAAGGAAGGAGAAGGAAGGAGGGGAGGAGAGGAAAGAAGGGAGGAAGGAGAGGGAAGGTGAGGAAAAAAGGAAGGAGAAGGAGGGGAAAGAAGGAAGGAGGGAGGGAAGGAGAGGGAGGAAGGAAAGAAAAAGAAAGAAAAAAACGATAGAGGATAGAAAATGATGTAGAAGATAGCTAGCTGGATGGATGGATAGATAGATAGATAGATAGATAGATAGATAGATAGATAGATAGATAGATAGATAGATATGGCTGGAGAGATGATAGACAGATTCACTTAACCATCATGGCCAAAAGGTCATAAAATCAAGACCAACTCACTTTAACTGGAATGGGAGCCTGTCTGCTGCAGCCGTAAGTCGAGGACTAGCAAAAATAGCCCTAATAATAATAATAATAATTCAAGAGGATTCCCAGGCACCCACTATTGTGAGCCTCCCTTTTTGCGTTGCCAAAAATTCATATTTCTGGAAGAAGAAAAGAATTGCAACCCAAAAGGTCCTTCTGGTTTTTGGCTTCTCTCCTGACACCAGATTTGGCCAAGATTTGGCCGGGAAAGTAGATCCAGAAGTCGTACGAAGACAGGTGTTTATTCTTCTGAGGGGGTCTTCCTTGGAGGCAGCCCTTCGGGGGGCGTTTTCGAATCCTTCAGCGTGCTGTATGGTTGTACTTCCTGAACCTCCAGACCCTGCAAGGGGGAAAAAAAAACACTACGGAGTGACTTAAGAACTTAGAATTTAGAATAACTTCATGGTCACTTTGAATGTACACTCGCCGGCATACGTGAAAAGGAAATTGCGTTGCATAACAGCTCTCCACCTCCAATATACACTACATACACTCTCTATGTATTTATCGATCTTATCCCTTCTTTCCTGCTCTATCTCTATCTATCTATCTATCTATCTATCTATCTATCTATCTATCTATCTATCTATCTATCTATTTATCTATCTATCATCTCTATCTATCTGTCTATCATCTCATCTATCTATCATCTCTCAATCTATCTGTCTATCATTTCATCTGTCTATCTAATATCTCTCTCATCTATCTATCATCTCTATCATCTCTATCATCGCTATCTATCTTATCTATCATCTCTCTCAACTCTATCATCTCATCTATCTCTCTATTTCTCTATATCTATCAACCTAATCTAATCTATCTATCATCTCTATCATCTCTATCTATCTATCTATTTAACAATCATCTCTCATCTCTATCATTTCATCTATCTATTATCTCTCTCATCTATCTATCATCTCTATCATCTCTATCATCACTATCTATTTTATCTATCATCTCTCTCAACTATTTGTCTATCATCTCATCTATCTATCTATCGATATCTATCTATCAATCTAATCTATCTATCTATCATCTCTATCTATCTATCAATCATCTCTCATCTCTATCTGTCTATCATTTCATCTATCTATCATCTCATCTATCTATCATCTGTCTCATCGCTATCTATCTTATCTATCATCTCTCTCAACTCTGTCTATCATCTCATCTCTCTCTCTCTCTATCTATATTTATCTATCAATCTAATCTATCTATCTATCATCTTTCATCTCTATCTATCTATCATCTCTCATCTCTATCTATCTGTCTATCATTTCATCTATCTATCTATCATCTCTCTCAACTCTATCTGTCTATCATCTCATCTATCTCTCTATCTATCTATATCTATCAAATCTAATCTATCTATCTATCTATCTACAGTATCTATATATCTAATCTATCAATCTCTTCTTTTCTGCTATCAATCTATCTATCTTTATTTCTATCTGTTCCTGTCTTCTTTCCTTCCTTCCTTCCTTCTGTGACTGCCTGTCTGTCTGATCTATATCTATCTATCTATCTATCTATCTATCTATCTATCTATCTATCTATCTATCTATCTATCTATCTATCTATCCCAGCTGACCTGTGCGATCATCAGGGGCTTTTTTTTTTTTTTACTTTTAAAAGCATTTTTTCGGCCGAAGATGTTGTAGAAAAAATGCTTTTAAAAGTTTTTTTTTAAAAGCCTCCGATGAGGTGGGCGGGGTAAGCGAGCGGCGACCGGGCCGGGGACCGGTTCGGGGGCGTGGCCAGCCAATGTTATTACTGGTTCTCTGAACTACTACAATTTTTTACTACCGGTTCGTGCGAACCGAGAGCAACCCATCACTGTTTTGCAGACTCAGAAAAAGGCTTCTTAATGCTCCTTTTTCAGCGCTGCGCGGTAGCGCCTGTGGCTCTCATGCATGTGAAGCGCGTGTTTGGCATGCACCGCGCACATGCGCGCACGAAGGAAACCGGTAGCGAAGCGAAGCGGTAGCAAGACTTCCGAGCATTTAACCCCGGTGTGAAACCCACCTCTGTTGCCCTTCTCACTGCAGGGTTATGATTTTAATCAGCGTTTTAACAAACATCCTTAGGGTGGAAAGAAAGGAAAGAAAAGCCCCCTTTTTCTAGGCTGAAATATCATTTGTGGGGGGGGGTGAAAGGAGCCGAGTGCGAAACTTACCGTATAGATGCCTTCCACTTTCTGGAAAACGGAGGAGAAAAAGGATTAAAATGCGGAGCCACAAGACGGAACCCCCGTTCCCCCAAAATCCTCCCTTGCAACGGGAAGGGTTTGATGCATACAGGTTGTCCCCGACTTACAACGGTTCATTTAGTAACCGTTCAAAATTACAATGGCACTGGGGGGGGGAAATGGACTTACGGCCGTTTTTCAAAGTTACGACCTTTGCAGCATTCCCCGTGGAAAAAAATTCAGACGCGTGGGCGGCCGGTTCAATATTTACGACAGTCGCAGTACGCCAGGGGTCAGGCCATCCCGTTTTGCGACCCCTTCTGACATTCAAAGTCAACGGGGTAGCCAGATTCACTTAATGGGGTTTGCCACTTAACAACTGCTGGGATTCACTTTAACAACCGTGGCGAGAAAAGTCGTAAAATGGGGCAAAGCTCGCTTAAGAAATGTCTCGCTTAGCGACATAAATGTTGGGCTCGATTATGGTCGTAAATCGAGGACAACCTGTAAAATAATTGACAGACTTACCTCGTAGATGGCAGAAGGGGCTGGATCCTTGTTCTTCTTCCGATACTGGAACTGATTAAAAAGGGAGGAATGAAGAGATCGATAAATCTTGCGATTGACTGATTGATTTGCAAACAAAACTCCGCACTGGTGACAGGAAAGGCATCCGGCCCCTAAAATACTCTGCTAGCTCCATTCATTTGCCCAGGCTCCACCCCGCAAGGGATTATGGGGTTCGTTAAATGAAGATGAATAAAGAGATGGATAAATAATTACAAAAAATTCCATTGTCATGTCTGGAGTTCAGGATTGAGGCATCTAATTTTCGGGGTTCCCCAAAAGACGCTCACCTTAAGTCGGCAGTAGAGAAAAGTCAGGACGATCCCGTAGAGGAACAGAATCCCATCCAAAATGTAGCATGCCTGCGGTTCTTGTAAAGCTTCTGCAAGCACAAGAGGCCAGGGAAGGTTTGCAATTAAAAAAATAAACAACCACAGGTAGTCCTCCATTTACGACTGTTCATTTAGTGACCATTCAGAGTTACGACGGTAAAGAGGGGGGGGAAATAGGGCCATTTTTTTCACACTTACGACCGTTGCAACATCCCCAGGGTCCCCTGATCAAAATTCAGACGCTCGGCCACTGGCTCATACTTAGGACGGTCCCCTTTTTGCGACCTTCCGACAAGAGAAGTCAACGGGGAAGCCGGATTCGCTTAACGCCGGGTGACTCAATTGAGAACCTCAGCGGTTCATTTTAACAACAGTGGCAAGGAAGGTGGTAAAATGGAGGAAAATTCGCTTAACTGTCTCGTTTAGCAACAGATATGTTGGGTCAATTGTGGTCGTAAGTCGAGGACTGCCTGGAACTAACTATTCTGGGGGATACGAAATCCATAAAATAGAAAAGGGACAGCTTGGCCCTTCTGGTTGCAGAGGAATTCCGAGACACGGCCAAAATATTTTTTTAAAAGCAAGTGAAAATGGGTTTTGTGGGGTTTTTTTGGACACAGGACTATCCCAGTGAGGTCATTCCAGAGGTGGGTTTCAGCAGGTTCTGACCAGTTCTGGAGAACCGGTAGCGGAAATTTTGAGTAGTTCGGAGAACCGGTAGTAAAAATTCGGACTGGCCCTGCCCCCATCTATTCTCTGCCTCCTGAGTCCCAACTGGACAGGAGGAAATGGGGATTTTGCAGTATCCTTCCCCTGGAGTGGGGAGGGAATGAAGATTTTGCAGTATTCTTCCCCCGGAGTGGAATGGAGATTTTGCAGTATCCTTCCCCTGGAGTGGAGTGGGAATGGAGATTTTGCAGTATCCTTCCCCTGGAGTGGAGTGGGAATGGAGATTTTGCAGTATTCTTCCCCCGGAGTGGAATGGAGATTTTGCAGTATCCTTCCCCTGGAATGGAGTGGGAATGGAGATTTTGCAGTATCCTTCCCCTGGAGTGGAGTGGGAATGGAGATTTTGCAGTATCCTTCCCCTGGAGTGGAGTGGGAATGGAGATTTTGCAGTATCCTTCCCCTGGAGTGGGGAGGGAATGAAGATTTTGCAGTATCCCCTGGAGTGGGGAGGGAATGAAAATATTGCAGTGTCCTTCCCCCGGAGTGGAGTGGGAATGGAGATTTTGCAGTATCCTTCTCCTGGAGTGGGGAGGGAATGGAGATTTTGCAGTATCCTTCCCCTGCCATGCCCCTCAAGCCACGCCCACCAAGCCACACCCACAGAACCGATAGTAAAAAAATTTGAAACCCACCACTGCTCTGGTGCCGTTATAACTTTGAACCGTCAGTAAATAAATTGTTACGGGTCGAGGACATGTCTGTATATATTTCGATTAAAGATTTAGTCCGTTCTTATCAATAGAGTGGGATGGTTACCGCAAAAAAAAAAAAATCTTTCCTTATCTTAGAACGAAAACAGATGCTTCCTGATTTACAGTTCAACGGAAAACTCCTTATCTCGAGCTAAAACCGATAAGTTTTTCTAGAGACAAGACGTTTTGTTTTAAGGGTTTTGCTAAGGATTAGGGTTTTTCGTTTTTTTTTTTTAATTGTCATAAAATGGCATGACTTCTGCCCATCGCCATCGTTCCTCCCTTTTTCATTTTTCGCAAATGTATCCGAAAATTATTCCCCGCGCAGAGCCCATCGGACGTCTCTTCCTGTGAGTCAGACAAGTGTGATGGAGAAAAGAAACTGGCTTTTTTTAAAATAGTAATAATAATAATAATATTTAAATCCATGCTGAATATAAGCAAAACAGTCCTGAGCCATGCAATGCAATGACATCCTTTCGTTATTGTCTGTAATGATTTTAGAGGCAAAAGCAGGGGTGAAATCCAGCAGGTTCTGGCGAACCTGTAGTGGAAATTTTGAGCAGTTCGGAGAACCGGCAAATACCACCTCTGGCTGGCCCCAGAGTGGGGAGGGAATGGGGATTTTGCACAGTATCTTTTCCCTGGAGTGGGGTGGGAATGGAGATTTTACAGTATCCTTCCCCTGCCATGCCCACCAAGCCACGCCCACCAAGCCACACCCACAGAACCGGTAGTAAAAAAAATTGAATTTCACTACTGGGCAAAAAATCAATCCCGGGGCAACGATTTAAGAAGGTTTTTTTTTTTGGGAAAGCCACGTTTTTCCTTCTCCCTCCGCATCACATTTTCTTCTACTGATGTACCCATCAGATTTGATTTTATGGTCGTAAAATGGCGGGAAATTCATTTTGAAGTGTCTCGCTTAGCAGTAGAAATTTTGGGCTCACATTATAGTCATAAATCGAGGACTACTCTATAAAAAGGCGATGGAGATGCAGTCTTTTATGACTCCTATTTAAGAATGTCGACCTTACTAAATATAATATATTTATTATATATATTTATTTATATTATATTAAAAAATATAGTATATTTTTTCCTCTTCCGTCGATCAGCCTGGGTTATATTCCTGCAATTCTCAGCTTGGAAACGAATTCAGTGAAAAAGGAATTTGAGCCTTCTGGCAACCCCGGAGAATAAATCACAAGTAGTCCTCATCTTACGGACAATCATTTAACCACCATTCAAAGTTAACAACGGCACTGAAAACAGGGACTTATGACCGGACCTCACTCTTAACGCCTGTCACAGATCTCTGTTTCCAGACGTCGAAAGTAATGCAATAAAAGCAGAATTAACAAATTCAGAGCAAATTGTCGATTCAGCCGGTTCGGGGGAATCGAACCTCCTTCCCGATGCCTCTCGGAAAATTATATTTCCGCTTTAAAATACGGTTCTCATTTCTTCTTAACAGCTGTTCTGGGAAACCCAATTATGGCGCAATTCGATTTGAGGGGGGGGGAAAACATTTGTTTGTGGCTTAAAAATCAGATGAGTATCAAGTTGCTCTCGTCTTGATCTCTGTCCACGATCAGCAAAAACACATTAACGAAACCACAAAACTTGTGTTCATTTTGTCATGCTGCGAAGTGTAAAAATAGTATATATATATTTTTGAGCAAAGAAAATCAAGCCATCGAGTGAGGATTAACCTGGGAGAGAAGCCTGGGAGAATCTGTAAATATCAAGATTCAATCCATGTGTTCAGTTCACCAGGCTGTTTCCTGCCTAAGCAGGGGGTTGGACTAGAAGACCTCCAGGGTCCCTTCCAACTTTCGTTATCCTGAATTATAATTCTACTTAAATAACGTTTTGGGGTTCACCTGTGATTGTGAGCTGTGATTGTAGGATATATAACAAATCCATTTATTTATTTATTTTTTGGCTCCCAAGGAGAACCAGCGCACAAAAAGTTTGAAGCTTTTAATTAAAAATTAAACAATTAATCATATCCAACTTAATTATTAGTTAATAACATTCGGTGAAATGATTCGTCATCAGTCAACGAAGTTATCATCCAATATCCAGTGTGAAATTATAATCAGTAACAATGAAATTATCAACCAATAAAGCAAATCAATTCATAATCCCTTAATTTATCAATAACAAATGATTAATTAATAAGGATTACACAAGCTGTTAATAATAAACTGTTACTTAATAATTAACTAAACCGCTACTTAATTATAAGTAAACTTATTAACTAAACCATTACTTAATAATAATTAACTGAATTACAGATCATGATTGATTTTGAATTAATTGAATTGTCTTTTTAATTTTATCCAAATGTATTTCTTTTATACAAAAAAAAGAATTACATTCCTTTTTTTTTTTTTTTGTTTCTTCTCTCACCCCGTCTTTGTATAAGATATATTTATTTTTGTTTTGGGAATTGCTACCCTTCTGTCTTTTGATTAATCGTGATTTAGCATGGTCAAACTTTTGGATTAATTACAGGATGCATTTTAGCTCAGTTTTTAAGTAACTGGAAGTAACCCCAAACACTGCAGATTTTTCCTTTCAGCTTCCTTTTTTTAAAAATCCGCTTCTTTTTCCTTTGTAACCCGTTTCCCCTTTAAAAAGTGATGATGGTGGCAGATGTTTTTTCCCCCACATCTGCGTCCGTGAAGACTAGTTTCTTTTAGTTTCGTTTAACCCAGATTGTTGGTTTCCAGAAACTCAGTCTTCCAGTCCTTCATTTTTTAAAATGGTGATTTATTCATATCCTGGCTTTATTAATTTTGCAAATAACTCAAGGCAGCAAACATATCCAACACTCTTTCTTTCTCCTATTTTCCCTACAACGACCACCCTGTGAGGTGGGATGGGCTGAGAGAGGGACTTGGACAACGCTGGCTTTCATGCCTAAACAGAACTAGAACTCCCTGTCTCCTGGTGATTGGCTCATAGTCACCCAGCAGCCTTTCTTTCATACCTAAGCCAGAACTAGAACTCACCACCTCCTGGTGATTGGCCCAACATCATCCAGCTGGCTTTCCTGCCTAAGCAGAACTAGAACTCACCGTCTCCTGGTGATTAGCTCAAAGTCACCTAGAAGGCTTTCATGTCTAAAGTCAGAACTAGAACTCACAACCTCCTGGTGATTGGCTCAATGTCACCCAGTTGCCTTTCATGCCTAAGGCAGGACTAGAACTCCCCATTTCCTGGTGATTGGCTCAAAGTCACCTAGCAGACTTTCATGCCTAAGTCAGAACTAGAACTCACGACCTCCTGATGATTGGCTCAATGTCACCCAGTTGCCTTTCATACCTAAGGTAGGACTAGAATTCACGACCTCCTGGTGATTGGCTCAATGTCACCCAGTTGCCTTTCATGCCTAAGGCAGGACTAGAACTCCCCATCTCCCGGTGATTGGCTCAAAGTCACCTAGCAGGCTTCCATGCCTAAAGTCAGAACTAGAACTCACCACCTCCTGGTGATTGGCCCAACGTCACCCAGCTGCCTTTCCTGCCTAAGCAGAACTAGAACTCCCCGTCTCCTGGTGATTGGCCCCAAATCACCCAGAGAGCTTTCCTGGCTAAATTAGGACTTGAACTCGGGGCCTCCCGCTTCCTAGCCCGCTGTCTTAACCACTAGACCACACTGTCTCTTTTCGTTTACATTGTCACGGTTTGGCAGGAGATTTCCCACGCCCTGATATCTTGCCCCCCCCCCCCAAAAGTACTATATTATGGACAAGAAGCATTTTTTACCTGCGTGGTTTAGAATGCAAGAACTGAGCTATGTCCAACGCTCGGCTTTTTCAGGCCAACTTTTGGACTTTTAGCTGCTCTCTGAAATCGGAGGATTAAGTTTGGTTTAACCCGTAGAGCCAACATCGGTGTGCAATTCGGTGTGTCTGGTGGTTTGTGTAAATTTAATGACCCAATTATTACATTTCACTCCGGGTGTGAATCTCCCTTTCAAACTCCCTTTCCTGTCCCACAGTCTGAAGTAACCCTTGTGAAAATCTTCCGCATCAGCCACAGAAATGCAGAAAAATGTCTTGAGGTTTCGCAGCTCAGATTCATTAGCCCCGATTAAGCCACCATGGCAACCTGGCTAGAGCTCCGGACCGCGTGAGCAGGCAGCCCTGGTGGATTTTGCAAAGCGTCCCGTGTTGCTTGGCGTGTCGAGCTCAACCATGGCAGCTCAGTTTGCCAAGAATTGACGTGACCCAATCAAACCACGATAAACCAGATCAACAAACCAACATTGGTGGGATTGTAACGTTGCAGGCTAGGTCAACCAAACCTCCTCCAGATCCTTCTGAAGGACCACAAGATCAGGGAAGAGATGGTTTTGAGTTGCTTTCTGGTCCTTTTTTACTTTCCCCAAGCTAAACCATTTTTTTGTTCACGCCCAGCTTCCCTAGCTTAAACAAACCATGGTTAGGTTTGGCGTAGCATATCAACACACCGCTTTGATGCAATGCTTAAAGGTTTCAGAACAAAATGCTGACGAAAGAATTCTGCAAAGCTAGAAAAGAGAATGAAAAGAGAAACTTAAAACCGAAGGGCAAAATTCCCCTTAAGAGAAAGGATTACAAAAATTGGGGATTTTGTAATTTTTAAAATGGATGAGCGCTGGAAGACGTGTGCGAACTCATCAACATTTTAAAAAGAAAGCATTTTTTTTTCCCCGACCAAGGTTTCAATTCCTTGCTCACCAGCAAGTTCCCAGTCACGTCCATCTGGCTGATCAAAACTGCAAAGGATTATATATATTTGGACTTTTCTAAAATTTTTCTGAAGTTAATTCTTATCTTGGGACTCCCTGTACTTACGTGGGAAAGAAATAATTTTATTTTCACTAACCTCTCTTTAAAATGTAGCATCCTATTCAATAAGTGGGAAGAGAAACCAGCAACTTATGGTCTCTCGACTCCAAAAAAAAAAAAAAAAGACGACACCCAAATGGTAATTTTTTGCTTATTTATTAATTACATTTTCTGCCTCTCTCTCTAGCCAGCGACTCTGTTCCGCTTGAAATTCCTTAAGCCACAGAATAGCAGCAATTACGGGATGAAAACGTTAAAACATCGGACATTAAAACATTAATCTTGATTTTATTATACCCTTAAAAAGTTAGATTTAAAAAAAAAAATCTTTGCTATCCCTCGGGATGATGCCCTCTTCGAAGCAAAATAAATAAAGTTTTAAGTTCAACTCGTCAACTAGAACTCCCGTCTCCTGGTTTCTAACACTTTACCCACCTCAAATGGACCCTACATATTAATTCAATGTCCCTCTAAGGTTGATTTTAAGAATCTAAGGTTGGCTTCTCGTCTTGGGGGGGGGAAAAAAACCCCCAGCTTTTCATCTTTGCTATCCTAAATCAACTCCTCCGTTGATGGCAGAATCACTCGCCGATGAATCACGATTTAGAACGGGGCTGCCTTTCTCTCGGCGCTTTCATCCCCGGCTAACAGTGGTTTGGATAAGTCCCATTTTTTTGAACTGCCTCCAAACTTCATTAAAAGCACGCATGGACGCATGCACAATGCCCTAAAGTTAACACAACCAACCTTCGGATTCCAGAAGCGTTGGATAAAGATTTTTTTTTTTAAAAAAAAGCTGGTTTAAAACTTTGGGGAGGGTCTCCGAAAGCCTCCCTCGCAAGGGTGGTTGAGAAGAAGGGCCCCTCCCAAGATCTAAGAAGCGAGAATCTTTTTCTTTCTTTCTTTCTTTCTTTCTTTTTCTTTCTTTCTTTCTTTCTTTCTTTCTTTCTTTCTGTCTGTCTGTCTTTCTTTCTGTCTGTCTTTCTTTCTTTTTCTTTCTTTCTTCCTTCCTTCCTTTCTTTCTTTCTTTTTCTTTTTCTTTCTTCCTTCCTTCCTTTTTTTCTTTTTTCTTCCTTACTTCTTCTCTTTCTTTCTTTCTTTCTTTCTTTCCTTCTTTCTTTCTGTCTTTCTGTCTGTCTTTCTTTCTTTTTCTTTCTTTCTTTCTTCCTTCCTTTCTTTCTCTTTTTCTTTTTCTTCCTTCCTTCCTTCCTTTTTTCTTTTTTCTTCCTTCCTTTCCTTCCTTTCTTTCTTCTTCTTTCTTTCTTTTTCTTTCTTTCTTTCTTTCTTTCTTTCTTTCTTTCTTTCTTTCTTCTTTCTTTCTTTTCTTTCTTTCTTTTCTTTCTTTCTTAAGACAAGAAGACCCCCATCTCTCTCCCCCCCCCATCGTTTTTTAATTGCAAATTTATCGCTGTGATGCGGAGTATTGATGGATTCAAGGCGTATTCTTTCTCTTTTTTTTAGCAATAAAACTTGACGCAGTTTCTGGATTGTGATTTTTTTTTTTAAATTAATATAGTTAGACCACGTATAAACCGACAGACCCGATTTGATCCTAGCAGGTTTTAATCTGTTATTTTATGATTTTTATTCCAGAATTTTGAATTTGTACATTTATTGTGCGTTCTGGTCTCGTTGACTCACAAAAATTCTGTTGTGTTTCAATGATTTTTTTGGGTTGGGGGGAGGCTTTTCGGGTTTGCGAGCGGCCTCTTAAAAGAAAATAAGCGAACAAATAGATTAATCAAAACCGGGACCGAATCTCCAGTGCTTTGCTAACCTCCGATTTCAATCGTGTTTTAGCTCTAGTTTAATGCTTTAATGGAGATGGGCGGAGGGGTTATGATGCTGATACCAAAAAACTCACCTTTTCCATTTTTTTAATTCTTTCCCTCCCTGACCCACAGATACAAAGCGGTGGACTTTACCTGTTCCGTCGACCACGAAAACAACCAGTATAGCCACGACAGGAATATTCATTTTCAGAGACCCTTGTCCAGAAAAGAGACAAAACTTGTGTTCGCACCGTGCGGCGAGCGCCGGCAAAATCCAGTTGTGTCCCCTAAGTCCGGGGGCTGAGCCGAAGCCTTCAACGCCACCGCCCAGAGCTCAGCAGGATGGACGCAAGTAACCACAAGACCCACAACTCTTCCTGCAGTGAGTTGTGAGCTCTGGGTTCGTTTTTAAGCTGACGGGGAGGCCCATCGGCTGAAATAAATTCAGCTTCCGGTTTTCCACTCAGTCTGGAGACACCGACACCAGTTTGGGGGTGGGAATAACTGGGGAACGATTTCAGGAATCTCGCGGATCGAGTAGATCAAGAGGATCACGGAGAGGGTTCCATCCCGGCCCGAGAATCGGATCCCGGATGACGGGAGGTCAGGTTGACCTTGTGCGACCTTAACAGAATTGGAAGGGATCGTGGAGGTCGTCTAGACGACCCCTGCTTGAGCAGGAGTCCCCATGCCAGGTAAGTCCTCAACATACGATCAAATGGGTTTCAGCCGCTAAGCGAGATACGTGGTTAAAGTGAATCCCTGCGGTTGTGAAGTTAGTAACATCTAGATTTTTCTCCCCATGGACTTCCAAAGGGGACGTTGGGACCGTCATAAATGAGGAACCAGTCGGTGTCTGAATTTTGATCACGTGACCACGGGGCGGCCGCAATGGTCGTTAAGTGCGAAAAACAGTCATAAGTCTTTTTTTTCACAGCCAATTTGAAAGGTCACTAAATGAATTGTTGTAAGTCGAGGACTATCTGTACATCAAAGATCTTGCCTTAAGAATTACATTTTGGCAAGGCCAGACCTCAAACTCAATTAAACCCCTTCCATTATATATCAAAAGCTGGAGCGGTAAGATGGCCTAGAAGTGGAGCTTCTCGCCTCACAATCAGGAGGCTGTGAGTTCGATCCTAGGTAGAGGCAGATATTTCTCTCTCCGGGCACAATGAGAATATTATCTGCTGAACAAAACTCCCCACCGGCGACAAGAAAGGCATCCGGCCATTCAAACACTCCGCTAGCTCCATTCAGTTGCCCACACAGATTATGGGGGTGGTTCAACGAAGACGATCATGATTATATATCAAAAGCTCCTCAGGAGCCTCAGGTGTGACGTGACGATTTGATGTGGGCTGAACGTCACGTGTGTGCAAACATGACGTAGCGTGGCGCAAATACCACTTTCCCTTCTGCGGAAAATTAAGGGGGGGTCTTAAGGCTTGCGAGGCTGAAAAACAGGGATCTCCAAGCTATGATTTAAGGCAGGGGGGGTTCAAAATTTGGCAATTTTTAAGACTTCCGGACCTCACGCTAGCTGGGGAATTCTGGGAGTTGAAGTCTACAAGTTGGACACCCCTTTTTCAGGGTCCGCTGAGCCGCGCCCGAGACTGAAACAACCACAAACCAAGTTTGTTGGGGAAAATTTGGAAATGTTAGCCCCGTAGATGGAAATGGATGAAAAACACAGGGGTGGGGGGAAGCAGAAATTGGACAACGATCGCTCGCGGACAAGCAATTTATATTTTGGGAGATCCGGTTTTTATTATTCTGTTTGCTCATCCTGGTATCCCAGCGCCGAATTGCAACCAAAACAGACACACACACAACAAATAGCAGTAGGATGCTGAGTGAAGATTCCTGGTGGGGGGTTGGGGGAAACGGCATCCAGAGTGAGGGGTGGGTTCCTATCCCGTCTCTCTCCCCCCCCCCTCGGGGCTGGACGCTGATTTATCTGTCCACTTCGCCGAAGACGATATCTTGGGTGCCTGAAGGAGAAAAGACAAGGAATAAATGACATTTCACAATATCTCCGAAGTTGGGAAAGTGGCTATGGGTTTGGAGTTCCGACCCCCATCGTCCCTGGCTGGCATGGCAGATGGGAGAGGGAGTTAGCAGGAATTAAGAGGGTCAGCGGTCCCCGCCCCTCAATTCAGGGAAGAAAATGTGGCTTTCTTTCTTTGCATCCCGTGGCTGATTTTGTAGTGGGGCTTAAGACATCATGCTAGCTGGGGAATTATGGGAATTGAAGTCCACCCCTCTTAAAGCACGCTGGCTGAGGGATTCTGGGAGTGGAAGCCCTCCCCTCTTAAAGCAGGCTGGCTGAGGGATTCTGGGAGTTGAAGTCACCCCTCTTAAAGCATGCTGGCTGGGGGATTCTGGGAGTGGAAGCCCACCCCTCTTAAAGCATGCTGGCTGGGGAATTCTGGGAGTGGAAGCCCTCCCCTCTTAAAGCAGGCTGGCTGAGGGATTCTGGGAGTTGAAGTCACCCCTCTTAAAGCATGCTGGCTGGGGGATTCTGGGAGTGGAAGTCCACCCCTCTTAAAGCATGCTGGCTGGGGGATTCTGGGAGTGGAAGCCCTCCCCTCTTAAAGCAGGCTGGCTGAGGGATTCTGGGAGTTGAAGTCACCCCTCTTAAAGCATGCTGGCTGGGGGATTCTGGGAGTGGAAGCCCACCCCTCTTAAAGCATGCTGGCTGAGGGATTCTGGGAGTTGAAGCCCACCCCTCTTAAAGCAGGCTGGCTGGGGGATTCTGGGAGTGGAAGCCCACCCCTCTTAAAGCATGCTGGCTGAGGGATTCTGGGAGTTGAAGCCCACCCCTCTTAAACCAGGCTGGCTGAGGGATTCTGGGAGTGGAAGTCCATCCCTCTTAAAGCAGGCTGGCTGAGGGATTCTGGGAGTGGAAGCCCACCCCTCTTAAAGCATGCTAGCCAGGGAATTCTGGGAATTGAAGTCCACCCCTCTTAAAGCACGCTGGCTGAGGGATTCTGGGAGTGGAAGTCCATCCCTCTTAAAGCACGCTGGCTGAGGGATTCTGGGAGTGGAAGTCCATCCCTCTTAAAGCACCCTGGCTGGGGGATTCTGGGAGTTGAAGTCACCCCTCTTAAAGCAGGCTGGCTGGGGGATTCTGGGAGTGGAAGCCCACCCCTCTTAAAGCATGCTGGCTGAGGGATTCTGGGAGTGGAAGCCCACCCCTCTTAAAGCAGGCTGGCTGGGGGATTCTGGGAGTGGAAGCCCACCCCTCTTAAAGCAAATGGAATTAAATTCTCTCCTCCCCCCCCCCAAGAAACATACTCACCAATGATGGCTACTACATCAGCAAGCATGTGACCCTTAGACATTTTATCCAAAGAGGCCTGCAAAAAAGGGAGGAAGATGATTTAGGGGGAAAGGATCACGGGTGGGATTCAGAAATTTTAGCAACCGGTTCTCTGCCTGGTGGCTGGGGGGGGGGGGGCGTGGCAGGGGTTCGCTTAACGACGGTGGCAAGGAAGGTTCGAGAGATGGGGCAAACGTCATTTCACTGACTTATTCACCAACAGAAATGCTGGGCTCCATTATGGTCGTAAGTCGAGGACTACCTCTCTTTCCCTCCTGACCTCATGGGAGACGTCGACTGGATTTCTCTCTTACCAAGTGTGCAAAGCCGGGCGCTTTGATCTTGCACCGATAGGGGCGGCTGGTACCGTCAGACACCAGGTAGACGCCGAATTCGCCCTGCAACAAAGGAAGTCGGTTTGCTGGGTAAACCACGATGAACTGGGTTCACCCCCCAGCACGAAAGCAAAGCCAACCAAAAGCCGTTATTATCCATCGCTGATCGTTCGGGCTTAGAACGGGGCATAAATAAATAAATAATAAAATAAATAATAATAAATAATATTAATAATATTAATCATAATCATAATAATAAATCAATTTTTTAAAAAAATTAATAAAATAAATAAATGGGGACATAACAACCATCCCTCAAAGCGCTGGCCATCACAGAGTCCTTCGGGAGTAGGGCGGTATATAAATCCAATAAACTAAACTAAACTAAACTACACTAAACTAAACTAAACTAAACAGCGTCCCTGCGTTCGTGTGATTGCGATTGTGAGACCTTCCCTGCCGGCCTTCCCACAAGTAAATTCCCATGAGGGAGTCAGAAACGGCGGTCTTGTGAAGTCTCGCGTGCACCTCGTTTAACGATCTCAACCTGGGACGGCTGGGATTGCGGTCGTTAAGCGGCCCGGCCCTGTGGTTGTTGTTTTTTTCCAACTTAAGACCGTGGTGCGGTGGCCTAGAGGTGGTGCTCTCGCCTCACATTCAGGAGGCTGTGAGTTCGATCCTAGGTAGAGGCAGATATTTCTCTCTCTGGGCACAATGAGAAATGTATCTGCTGAACAAAACTCCGCATTGGTGACAGGGAAGGGCATCCGGCCATTAAAACACTCAACTCCATTCAGTTGCCTAGACTCCACCCCGCAAGGGATGATGGGGTCGTTAAAAGAGGAGGAGGATGATCGTGTCGCTTAACGACAGCGTTTCCGGTCCCATTGATCATCGTTAAGCGAGGACTCCCCCATAATTTTATTTCGTTGTCGTACGACACGTTCACATCATATTTCGGTAAAAAGGTAAAAACACAGGGCTACAATACAAAACAGGGAATCGAAAGTCTGAAATCTTTAAAAAAAAAGGGAAGATTACAGGTTGCAAATATAATTTGTTGCTTCTCGTCGCAGCCAGAAAATCAGCGAAACCTCCATTATAGGCTCTGTTTTGACATTCTGTCCTAGATATTGCTTCCCGGTAGTATTTATACCTGTGTAAATCGCATGTTTTATATCTATTTTTTGTTCGTGTATCGTTATAACCAGGGCTAAGAAATTTCACTTCCAGGAGACCAAATCAATAAGAAGAGGACACCAATTCTCACGTTTTTTTTCGAGTGGGGGGGAGCTATTCCTATTCTCGTGGTCAGAAAAATGACCGTTTCTGATTCAGGAAAAAAAACTTGAGTCCAGACAGGGTCTTCGCTTTGAGGGCGCCCCGTTATTTGGGGGGAGACTTTGGATTCCCGCAGCGCCCGCAAATGTGTGGTACGCAAATTCAGCATTTTTACCTTCGGAGCCTCGATGGCGGTGTAAGTGGCCCCCGGAGGCACCTGATAGCCTTCGGTGTAGAGTTTGAAATGATGGATCAGCGCCTCCATGGACGACTTAAGAAGAGGAGGGGAAAAGAAAGGGTTAACGTCACCTCCGGTTGGCTTCGCGGTTTAATGACGGTTTAGCCTAACCAGAGAGTAGCTCAGAAGGTTAAATCATGGCAACTTGAGCGAAGTTTAATTAAAGCTGAGACGTTTTCGATACGCATCCAAGCGACCTTTTACTTGGGAAAGAAACAGAAAGGAAGGAAGGAAGGGAAAGAAGGAAGGAAACAGGAAAGAAGGAAGGGAGGGAGGGAAGGAAGGAAGGGAAAGAAGGAAGGAAGAGAGAGAAGGAAGGAAGGGAGAGAAGGAGAGAAGGAAAGAAGGAAGGAAAGAAGGGAGGGAGGGAAGGAAACAGGAAAGAAGAAAGGAAAGAAGGAAGGGAGGGAGGGAAGGAAGGAAGGGAAAGAAGGAAGGAAGAGAGAGAAGGAAGGGAGAGAAGGAAAGAAGGAAGGGAGAGAAGGAGAGAAGGAAAGAAGGAAGGAAAGAAGGGAGGGAGGGAAGGAAACAGGAAGGAAAGAAGGAAAGAAGGAAGGGAACAGGAAAGAAGAAAGGAAATAAGGAAGGGAGGGAAGGAAGGAAGGAAGGAAAAAGGGAGGGAGGGAAGGATAGAAGGAAAGAAAAAGGGAAGGAGAGGAAAGAAGGGAGAGAAGGAAGGAAGGGAGAGAAGGAAAGAAGGAAGGGAGAGAAGGAAGGAAGGAAAGAAGGAAGGAAGGAAAGAAAGGGAACAGGAAAGAAGGAAGGAAATTAGGAAGGAAGGGAGAGAAGGAAGGAAGGAAGGAAGGAAAGAAAGAAAGAAAAAAAGAAAGAAAGAAAGAAAGAAAAGAAAAGAAAAGAAAAGCCCTGGTGGCTCTGTGGTTAGAATGCAGTATTGCAGGCTAACTCTGCCCACTGCCAGCAGTTTGATCCTTACCGGCTCAAAGTTAACTCAGCCTTCCCTCCTTCCGAGGTCGGTAAAACGAGGACCCAGATTGTTGGGGGGCAAAGAGGCTGACTCTGTAAACCGCTTAGAGAGGGCTGTAAAAGCACCGTGAAGCGGTATATACGCCTACGGGCTATTGCTATTGGTTGGGATTCCTGCCCGGTCTTTTCCCCAACAAGGAGGGGGGGGGGCGAAGGGGCAAGGTCTTCCGGGAGACTCGACTCTACCTTCATCTCCGCCCTCTTAGGAGGCGAGACCTTGGCGTCGTCCACTTTAATCTCTCCTTCCGGCATCTTGTTCAGGGACTGTAAGATGATGCGGAGCGACTGGCGCATCTCCTCTATGCGGCAGAGGTACCTGTGGGGAGGAGGGGAGGCGGGTGAGTGGCTCGGAGGGGCCACCAGGGACAGGAAGAACTTCCGGGAAGGGAGCCAACCCGAGGAGGAAGAGCTGAGGAACCGAGAGAGCGAAAAGAAACTCTATCTAAAGATCCCCGGAAGCTCCAGGAAAACGAGGTGACTTGTCAGCTGTCCGACTAGTGAACCCAAAACAAAGCAACGTTCTCGGGAGATTTAAAATTCCCGAAAGTGAAACTTTTATTGGATACACCGTGTTGGGACTGAAGAAAAAAAACCAGCTCTGGTTTTCCCGCGCAAAGACTTGCCTACACTTAAATCGGCAACCTTAAACGCTTGAAGAGCCACAAAGATCCTACCCGGAAGCCGACCAGAGGTTCAAAATTTCTCTTGTTAAGCGAGACACTTCTTAAGGGAGTTTTGGCCTGTTTTACCACCTTTCTTGTCGCAGTGTGTTCAAGGAATCACTGCCGTCGTTAAGTGAGCCCGGCTTCCCCATTCACTTAGCTTGTCGGAAGGTCGCAAAAGGGAACGACGTGACCCTCGGGACACTGCAACCATCATAAGTATGGGGATGCCCATAAGTATGGGAAAAACAGTCGGAAGTCCCGTTCTTCAATACCGTTGTAACTTTGAACGGTCACTAAACGAACCGTTGTAAACCGAGGACTATCTATGGTGGAAGACTCCGGGGATAGGAGAGGGAAGGGCTGTTCCCCCAAACGGGAGCCATACCTGTCGTAACAGTCTCCATTTGATCCGATCGGCACATCAAACTCCACCTGGTCGTAGGCGTCGTAAGGCTGGGTTTTGCGAAGATCCCACTGGATCCCTGATCCACGAAGCATCACACCGCTGGTGGAAGTTTGCAATGGAATGTTTAGTAGGAGGGGAAGAGACGCTGCCCAAGGGACGGACGGATAAGAGACTGCTGAGCCCTTGGCTGTACAGGCAGTTCTCCACTTACGACCAAAACTGAGCCCAAAATGTATGTTGTTAAGTGAGACAGGCCTACCTGTGTTTGAAATAGTACGCACAAGGGCTCGGAGAATCCGAGGGTAGCCGCGAGGAGGAGGAGGAGGAGGAGGAGGAGGAGGAGGAGGAGGAAGCCAAAAACGTACCTAAAGCCACAATTCTGGGCATCTTCCGCGGAAATCACCCCAATATTGATTGTGCGGTTCCTCCAAATCCGGTTGTTGGTCAGCATCTGTACAAACAATCATTCTTAGAAGATGCTTAACTCGGTTAGAAAAGGAGAAAAGGAAAGAAAAGCAGCTTTTCGTCTTCAAATGGCACAACATCTTGCAACATCCTACGCTGGGTCCCTTCTCCCCATCACCCCCCAAACCTTCCCCAAATTTCCCACCCCCCAAATCTTCCCCAAATTTCCCACTGTCTTCCCATCACCCCCCAAATCTTCCCAAAATCTCCCACCCCCCAAATCTTCCCAAAGTCTCCCACCGTCTTTCCCCCATCACCCCTCAAATCTTCCCAAAATCTCCCACCGTCTTCCCATCACCCCCCAAATCTTCCTCCAAATCTCCCACCCCCAAATCTTCCTAAAATCTCCCACCGTCTTCCCATCACCCCCCAAATCTTCCCAAAATTTCCCACTGTCTTCCCATCACCCCCCAAATCTTCCTCCAAATCTCCCACCCCCCAAATCTTCCCCAAATCTCCCGTCTTTCCCCCATCACCCCCCAAATCTTCCCAAAATCTCCCACTGTCTTCCCATCACCCCCCAAATCTTCCCAAAGTCTCCCACCCCCAAATCTTCCCAAAATCTCCCACCACCTAAATCTTCCCAAAATCTCCCACTGTCTTCCCCCATCACCCCTCAAATCTTCCCAAAATCTCCCACCGTCTTCCCATCATCCCCCAAATCTTCCCCCAAATCTCCCACCACCTAAATTTTCCCAAAATCTCCCTGTCTTCCCCCATCACCCCTCAAATCTTCCCAAAATCTCCCACCGTCTTCCCATCACCCCCCAAATCTTCCCAAAGTCTCCCACCACCTAAATCTTCCCAAAATCTCCCACCCCCAAATCTTCCCAAAATCTCCCACCCCCCAAATCTTCCCAAAATCTCCCACTGTCTTCCCCCATCACCCCTCAAATCTTCCCAAAATCTCCCACCGTCTTCCCATCATCCCCCAAATCTTCCCCCAAATCTCCCACCACCTAAATTTTCCCAAAATCTCCCTGTCTTCCCCCATCACCCCTCAAATCTTCCCAAAATCTCCCACCGTCTTCCCATCACCCCCCAAATCTTCCCAAAGTCTCCCACCACCTAAATCTTCCCAAAATCTCCCACCCCCCAAATCTTCCCAAAATCTCCCACCCCCCAAATCTTCCCAAAATCTCCCACTGTCTTCCCATCATCCCCCAAATCTTCCCCCAAATCTCCCACCACCTAAATTTTCCCAAAATCTCCCTGTCTTCCCCATCACCCCTCAAATCTTCCCAAAATCTCCCACCGTCTTCCCATCACCCCCCAAATCTTCCCAAAGTCTCCCACCACCTAAATCTTCCCAAAATCTCCCACCCCCCAAATCTTCCCAAAATCTCCCAACCCCCAAATCTTCCCAAAATCTCCCACCCCCCAAATCTTCCCAAAATCTCCCACCGTCTTCCCATCATCCCCCAAATCTTCCCCCAAATCTCCCACCACCTAAATTTTCCCAAAATCTCCCTCTGTCTTCCCCCATCACCCCTCAAATCTTCCCAAAATCTCCCACCGTCTTCCCATCACCCCCCAAATCTTCCCAAAGTCTCCCACCACCTAAATCTTCCCAAAATCTCCCACCCCCCAAATCTTCCCAAAATCTCCCACCCCCCAAATCTTCCCAAAATCTCCCAACCCCCAAATCTTCCCAAAATTTCCCACTGCCGAAGCAGCCTCTCACCTCCTCCACCTCGTCAACCCGGGCGGAAAAATTCTTCACGAATTCGTAGATGTCGTCCATCAATCCCAGCGGCATATCCTGAGTGGCGGAAGAAATAACAATTCAAAAAAGAGGTTTGTGCAGCTACGGGATTCGCTCCCCACAACAAGAATCCCCCAGCCAGCATGGTTTAAACTGGGTGGGCTTCAACTCCCAGAATTCCCCAGCCAGCATGCTTTAAGAGGGGTGGACTTCAATTCCCAGAATTCCCCAGCCAGCAGGCTTTAAACTGGGTGGGCTTCAACTCCCAGAATCCCCCAGCCAGCATGCTTTAAGAGGGATGGACTTCAACTCCCAGAATCCCCCAGCCAGCATGCTTTAAGAGGGATGGACTTCAACTCCCAGAATCCCCCAGCCAGCATGCTTTAAGAGGGATGGACTTCAACTCCCAGAATTCCCCAGCCTGTTTTAAAGTGGTCAAGTTGGAAAAAAAATCCAGATCCTCCTCCTCCTCATCATCATCGAAACTCCAGCCTGCGTCCTCCATGCCCCATTCCCCCAATCCCCTCCTTACCTGGTGGACACCTCCTGGCCGGACGTAAGCAGCATGCATCCGCGCTCCGGACACCCGTTCGTAGAATTCAAACATCTGCAGAGAGATGGAGGTTTAACGGTCTAGTTCAAAAACCCAGCCTGTCCCCCTTCTCTCTTGCTCGCGGCTTCCTGGCTTCTAGGAGGCCGGTGCTGTGGTCCGCCAGCAGCCTGAGGAGCTGGCAGTGAAGTCGGACAGTGAGGAGGCTGGAGAGGAACATGGGCCAGTCCTGGAGTCAGGGGAAGGCCCGGACGAGGGCTCTGCGTCAGAGGCAGAGATGGGGCCAGGGTTATTTGGGAGTGATGCGCGGACTCCGGAGCCGCCACAGTCAGAACAGCAGAGGAACAGGAGGAGCCTGTTCCTAGTGCACGCATGCGCTGAGCTGCCAGAAGGCAAGAGCAGCTAAAGCAAAAGGGACGACTCGGGAGTAAGGCCAGGAGATGATTGGTCCCTCCCATAAGGCTTAAAAGAGAAACAAAGGCACTTGGGCTTTTTGCAGGAAAGCAACGTTGCTAACTCTGTTTCCAGTCGGCATCTCTTGTTTGGTTCAGAATTCTGTGGGGCTTTGCCAAGTAAGGCCTTTGGCAGGGTGTTAAAGGTTGGTGATTCTCCCAAAGGACTTTTTTTGTTGCAACTAATTGGGACTCAGCTTGGAATGAAAGTAATTCTCAGCTTTTACAATAAAATAAGGTTTTTTGGGACTAATTGTGTCTTGTAATGACTCGGTAAGCCTAGGTCACAACAGCCGGATCTAGCCATCCGGCCTACTGGATCACACAGGGGTCCCTAAAGTAGATTCAGGAGCTGCTCCAGCAGGATTGTGTGTGTGTGCGTGTGTGTGTGTGTGCGTGTGTGTGTGTGTTTGGGTGGGTTTACCTTTTCTCTCTCCTCAAACATCCAGAAGAAGGGGGTCATGGCCCCAACGTCCAGAGCGTGGGTGGTGATGGCCATGATGTGATTCAGGAGCCGTGTGATTTCTCCGAAGAGAACTAGGAAGCAAAAACCCGGGTTAGCCCCTGAACGGCTTACAACCGTTGCTGCGTCCCCACAGCAACTAAAATCCAGGCGTTTGGCAACGAGCATCTACAGGTAGCCCTTGGGAGTGGGGTGCGGTGGCCTAGAGGTGGAATTCCGGCCTCACAATTGGGAGGCTGTGAGTTCGATCCTAGGTAGAGACAGATATTTCTCTCTCTGGGCACAGCGAGAATATTATCTGCTGAGCAAAACTCCGCCCTGGAGACAGGAAGGGCATCCGGCCAGTAAACATTCAGCTTCATTCAGTTGCCCTGACTCCACCTCGCAAGGGATTATGGGGTCGTTAAAATATGACGACGATGACGATGATCTACAGGTAGTCCTTGACTTACAACGGTTCATTTAGCGACCGTTCGGAGGAGTGGTGCGGTAGCCCAGAGGTGGAGCTCCGGCCTCACAATCAGGAGGCTGACTGGAGTTCGATCCTAGGTAGAGGCAGATATTTCTCTCTCTGGGCACTCTGAGAATATTATCTGCTGAACAAAACTCCGTACCGGCGAGAGGAAGGGCATCCGGCCATTAAAACACGCAGCTAGCTCCATTCAGTGGCCCAGACT
The DNA here is from genome assembly GCF_059756535.1 of Pantherophis guttatus. Classification (NCBI taxonomy): domain Eukaryota; kingdom Metazoa; phylum Chordata; class Lepidosauria; order Squamata; family Colubridae; genus Pantherophis; species Pantherophis guttatus. Next base: position 3,940,493 of record NC_142080.1, read on the forward strand.
CCCACCCCACAAGGAATTATGGGGTAGTTAAAAGATGATGATGATCTACAGGTAGTCCTTGACTTACAACAATTCATTTAGTGACCGTTCAAAGTGACGACGGCACTGAAAAAAGTGATTTCTGTCCGTTTTTCGCAAGTTACGAGCTTTGTAACGTCCCCATGGTTAGGCTGATCAAAATTCAAATGCTTTGCTTCATACTTATGACCGTTGCTGTGTCCCAAGGTCTCATGATCCCCTTTTGCGACCTTCTGACGAGCCGATGGGGAAGCCCGAATCACTTAACAACCGGGTTACTAACTTAACCCCTGCAGTGATTCACTTAACAACAGTGGCAAGAATGGTTATAAAATGGGGCAAACTCACTTGACCACATAAATTTTGGGCTCCATTGCGGTCGTAAGTGTATCTATGACAGCTGCCTGCATTGCAGGGTGCTGAGATCGCCACTTGGGAGCCCCCCCGCTTCCTGGAAATATGAACTACAATATCTTAAATATTTAAATCACCTCGTATCCACTGAGCTCTTATGGGCGGTTGGATATTCAGCAGTTTCTCGACAGCCAGAGAGTAGGCCTGCTCGTTGCACATCATAGAGACGTAATCCAGCCGGTCAAAATACGGCAGGGCCTGAGACAGAAAAAAAATAAGAAATCCTTTTTAAGAATCGGGATTCCGTCAGGCGTTCAAGATTCTGCCTATGACAGCTTCTGAGCCATAAATCCGAGTCCCAGTGCATAAACTTGGTTGTATTTTGGTTTTAATTTTTATGCACTCCCCGCCCCCGGGAGTCTTCTCTACCGGGGGTTGGACTAGATGACCTACAAGGTCCCTTCCAACTCTGTTAATCTACCTTTATTTTGTTTTTGTATCTCTTTCCCTTTTGGGGGGGGGGGCGGGAGTTTATATTTTAAAGTTTTGAATTTTAAAAAAACTTAATTGTTGAAAAAAAAATCCAATAAATTCGAGTTCTACTCTATTATAATTATAATTCTACTCTATTCCATAATTCTACTCTACTCTACTCTATAATTCTACTCTCTTCCGTAATTCTACAAGAGCCTTGGTGGCGCAGCAGACTAAAGCACTGTTAACTAGCACCAGCTGCCTGCAATTACTGCAAGTTCAAATCTCACCAGGCTCAAGGTTGACTCAGCCTTCCATCCTTTCAGTTAAAATGAGGACCCAGATTATGGGGGCAATAAACTGACTTTGTATAAAGAAGAACACCGCTTAGGGGGGTCCCGAAAGCCCTACTAAGCAGGTATATACAAAAGTATGAAGGCTATTGCTTAACGCATTGTAAGCCGCCCTGAGTCTCCGGAGAAGGGCGGCATATAAATCGAACCAATAAATAAATAAGTAAATAAATACTCTACTCTACTCTACTCTACTCTACTCTACTCTATTCATTACCCGCTTCTTACCTGGAGGTAGGTCTTATATTCAATGAGCTTCTCCGTCCCCCGATGCAGCAAGCCGATGTGGGGGTCACACTTCCTCACGTTCTCCCCGTTCAGCACCATAACCAGGCGCAAGACCCCATGGGCGGCAGGATGTTGGGGCCCAAAGTTGAGAGTGATGTTGGCCATTCTCCCTACGATGGGATCCCTGTCTGGGAGAGCAAAGAGATCACAGGTTACTCAGAGACGAGATAGTGAATTCGAGTCCCGTTTTAGGCACAAAAGCTGAACTGGGTAACTTTGAGCCAAACACTAGGAGATGGTAAGTTCTAGTCCTGCCTTAGGCGCAAAAGCCGGCTGGGTGACTTTGGCCCAGTCACTAGGAGATGGTGAGTTCTAGTCCTGCCTTAGGCATGAAAGCCGGCTGGGTGACTTTTGGCTAATCACCAGGAGATGGTGAGTTCTAGTCCTGCCTTAGGCATGAAAGCCAGCTGGGTGACTTTGGGCTAATCACTAGGAGACCGTGAGTTCTAGTCCTGCCTTAGGCATGAAAGCCAGCTGGGTGACTTTGGCCCAATCACCAGGAGACCAATGAGTTTTAGTCCTGGCTTTCTAGAAACAAAGCCAACTGGGCTGACATCCTGGTTTGCTGGGATGCGGATGATGATCAACACCCGCTAAAGGAACTGGCAGCTGTTGAGTTCCCACAGTTGCGTGTATCATAACATAACCGCAGAAGAGAGATATTCACCATTCCACGGCGGAGGGACCCATTTTTCTGTCACTTTGCTGGGGTACATGACGGCTCCTTCCAGCTCCTTCATAAAATCCATATCGGGCTGCCATTGTTTCCCTCTGAAAGAAAGGAAAAATGAGAACGGCTGAAATTTATATTCCCACCTATCCCATTATTTATTTATTGAATTTATATTGCCGCCTATTTGCCCGTTTCTATTTATTTATTGAATTTATATTGCCGCCTATTTGCCCATTATTTATTTATTCATTCATTCATTCATTGGTATTTATTGAATTTATATATATATATATTTTAATTTGATTTATATGCCGCCCTTCTCCGGAGACTCAGGGCGGCTTACAATGCGTTAAGCAATAGCCTTCATACTTTTGTATATTTTATACAAAGTCAGCTTATTGCCCCCACAAACTGGGTCCTCATTTAACCTACCTTAGAAAGGATGGAAGGCTGAGTCAACCTTGAGCCTTGGCGAGATTCGAACCCTGCAGTAATTGCAGGCAGCTGTGTTAATAACAGGGTGCTTTAAACCACTGTACTACCAAGGCTCTTATATTGCCGCCCATTCGCCCATTTTATTTATTGAATTGCTGCCTATTGGCCCATTATTTATTTATTTGTATTTATTGAATTTATATTGCCATCTATTGATTGATTGATTGGTATTTCTGTATTCATTGAATCTCTATTGCCGTTTATTCGCCCATAAAACCCTAAAAAGCGAACAAAAAGAAATCAAATCAATAAAGTGCAATAAATGAAAAGATCCCTTTTAAGCATCAGGGCCTTTTGGGTGGCATCCCCCCTCCCCACAACCCATTGTGCCAGAAAACAGCCTTTCCTTGCATCCTGGCCAGGATTATGCCAAAACAGTGGGGCGGGGGAAGCTTCCCTGACCCTGAGGGTAGAATAAAATAGAATAGAAGTGGAAGGTACCTTGGAGGTCCTCTAGTCCAGCCCCCTATACTATGGTTGCCCCTCCCCCAAAGCAAAATTTATCCAAAATCCAAGCATCAATGGAGGTGTGTGTGTGTGTGTGTGTGTAACAGCCTCCCATCCCTCTGGGCATGTGCAGAGCGCCCTCCCTTCCTTTCTAACCGTCAAAAACCCTCTTAGGTCCAATGGGGACCTCCATGAGGACTAGAAACCTGCTGCGTCTCTAGGAAAAAGGGTTCACCAAGCCTCCTTTCCTTTTCCCGCGGGTTTCCTGCCATAAATGAGACTCTCTCCCTCCAGGCGGGGTCGAAAAGGGGAAAATTACCGGCTGGGAGCCGCTCCCAGAGCCCTCCCGGGCAGCCACGGTCCTGAAGGTGCCCGCAGCCTCCTCAAAGCTCTGAGCGCCGCCATCTTCCCCACGGCTGAACGTCAACACAAGGGCGCGCGCATGCGCCTTAGCCACGCGCGCCCCTCCGGCGCCGCCATGATGGGTGTGGGCGCGTCCGACTTCAATCTCCTTTCCTGTAGGCGGAAGTGACGTCAGAAAACACACCCCTCCACCAAACCGGAAGCGGAAGAGAAGGGCGGTTGAAGCTGGAGGAGAAAAGGGTGACTTCTCCACGCAGGATCGTCTGGACGAGTTCACGCGTGTCGGGCATTTTTTTAAGGTTAAATTCTTCTTTTTTTTAAAAAAAAAAGTCTTGAGTAGATTTGTTCCGTGTTCTTTTTGCAGGAGCTCCCTTCCTTCCTTTGGGTTTTTTTTTGGGGGGGGGACCTCCACAACAACCCTGCGAGGTAGGCCAGCCTGAGCCCAAAGTCCTACCAGGGATCGTCTTATAGACGTGCATTCAGATTTATTGGGCCAAATCTCCCATGCAGAAGCACTCAAGTGTGGTTTCCTGCTTGAGGATGGGGGGGAATGTTGGACTAGAATACAGAAGAACAGTAAGGGGCCTTGGAGGTCATCTAGTCCACCCCCCCTTGCTCAAGCAGGAGACCCTATATACCGTTGGAGACAAATGGGTGTCCGGTCTCTTCTTAAAAATCCCCAGTGATGGAGGGAGGGAGGGAAGAAGGAAGGAAGGAAGGAAAAAATAGCAGAATGACAGAGTCGGAAGGGACCCTGGAGGTCATCTAGTCCACCCTCCTGCTGAGGCAGGAGACCCTATATACCGTTGCAGACAAATGGTTCTCCGGTCTCTTCTTAAAAATCCCCAGTGATGGAAGGAGGGAGAGAAGAAGGAAGGAAGGAAGGAAAAAATAGCAAAATGACAGAGTCGGAAGGGACCCTGGAGGTCATCTAGTCCACCCCCCCTTGCTCAAGCAGGAGACCCTATATACCGTTCCAGACAAATGGGTGTCCGGTCTCTTCTTAAAAACCTCCCAATAATGGAGCACCCACAACTTCTGGTGGCGAGCAGTTCCACTGATGAATTGTCCTAACTGTTAGGAAGTTTCTCCTTCATTCCAGGTTGCTTCTCTCTCTCTCTCCTTGATGAGTTTCCATCCGTTGCTTCTTGTCCTGCCTTCAGGGGCTTTTGGGGAATAGGTTGACCCCCCCCAAAAGTGTATTAAGAGCCTTGGTGGTGCAGCGGACTAAGTGCTGTTATGTAGCACTTAGCTGCCAGCTGCCTGCAATTAGTGCGAGTTCAAATCTCACCAGGCTCAAGGTTGACTCAGCCTTCCATCCTTCCGAGGTAGGTAAAATGAGGACCCAGACTGTTGGGGGCAATAAGCTGACTTTGTAGAAACACGGTTTATGGGGGGCCAAAAGCCCTAATAAGCAGGTATATACAAAAAGAATGAAGGCTATTGCTATAATGCATTGTAAGCTGCCCTGAGTCTTCGGAGAAGGGCGGCATATAAATCGAAATAATAAATAAACAAACAAACAAACAAACAAACAAACAATCTTTGGGGCAGCCCCTCAAATATTGGAGCACTGCTATCATGTCACCCCTAATCCTTTTCTTCTCTAGACTAGAATGTTTACGTGTGAATGCATTCATGTCGGTCTTGATTCGTGGTGATTATCCGGACAAGCTCATGACATTTTCTTGGCAACATTTTCGGAAGTGGGTTTGTCCTTATTTCCTCCTTCCTAGGGACCGGTCCAAAGTCAGCCTAACTGGCTTCATACCTAAGACAGGCGGGGTTAGACTAGATGACCTACAAGCTCCCTTCCAACTCTGTTAATCTGTTATTCCCCCAATGCCTTTAAGCTGGTTCTCCGACCTCACAACAAAGTGCTTATCTTTACAAATACGGTGGCTCAGTGGCTAAGACGCTGAGCTTTTGTCGATCGAAAGGTTGGCAGTTCGGCAGTTCGAATCCCTGGTGCCGCGTGACCGGGTGAGCTCCCGTGACTTGTCCCAGCTTCTGCCAACCTAGCAGTTCGAAAGCAGGTAAAAAATGCAAGTAGAAAAACAGGGACCATCTCTGGTGGGAAGGGGACAGCGTTCCGTGCGCCTTTGGCGTTGAGTCATGCCGGCCACATGACCACGGAGACATCTTCGGACAGCGCTGGCTCTTCGGCTTTCAAACGGAGATGAGCAGCGTCCCCTAGAGTCGGGAACGACTAGCATGTATGTGCGAGGGGAATCTTTACCTTGACCTTTTAGTGGCGAAAATTGTGGAAACCTTTTGGGAAAAGTGTATTTTTGAGGTTTGATGGCTAATAACACCACTTTTTTGAGGGAGTTTCAAGATAATTCTGTTCCACTGCTGGAATGGCCTGGGAATAGCCCAGACCTTCACCCAATAGAAAATCTATGGAGCCGACAAAAGAAACTGGTTAGTCAGAAGCGACCCAGCAATAAAACCCAGTTAATAGAAGCCATCATTCGATCTTGGTTTCACATGATAGCAGCTGCAGAACTCAAAGACTTGGTTCGCTCCATGGGAAGACGTTGTAAGGCCATAAGTCATGCTAAAGTTTACCCAACAAAGTATTAACTGACATGGGGATCATTTTTGTATATCTCGTTTTTTTCTATGGTGATAATTTTTGTATATCTCGTTTTTTCTGCGTGTTTCACTTTTCTTCTTTATACTATAACTGCTATTCTAACAGCAAATCCTTCATAAAAGTTACTGCCTTACATTCTTGATTAAATTATTTTTCCATTGATATATAATTTTATATATATCAATATAAAAAAAGTGGTGTTATTAGCTAGTTTTTAGAAAATACACTTTTCCCAAAAAGGTTTCCACAATTTTGGCCACTACTATAGGTAACCGTCCTGACCGTTTCCTTTATTGATTAAAATTTATGCTGTCCTCTTTTTTTTTTTTCTTTTTGTTTTCCGCAGAGCAATCAGCCAAGATGGGGAAACAGTTTGGAAACCTGATGAAAACGAGGCACGTCGTCAGCTATTACCTGTCTCCGTTTGAACAGAAAATGTTCCCCAACATCTCACACAGGATGGTAAACACGTGGAGACGATTTAGCTCCTCGTTCTTCAGGGTGACACCTCGTAAGTGGAGAGAGCAGGAAAAGTTTTGCTCTATAAATCTTTGCTCGCCCAGTTTCCCCACCCTTGAGGAGTGGCGGCTTAGGTTTCTGAAATTACAGGTAGATCTCAACGTACGGCCACAGTGAAACCCAACATTCCTGTCGATAAGCGAGGCAGTGAAGTGAGCTTTGCCCCCGTTTTACAACCTTCCTTGCCACACTGTGTGCAGTTGTTAAAGTTAAGTAACCTGATGTACCGTATTTTTCAGATACGGTAAAAGACGCAGCTTAGTTTTTGGGGAGTGGATGAAATGGAATAGAAATAGAAATAGGAATAGAATGGAATGGAATGGAATGGAATGGAATGGAATAGAATAGAATAGAATAGAATAGAATAGAATAGAATAGAATAGAATAGAATAGAATAGAATAGAATTATGGAATGGAATGGAATGGAATGGAATGGAATGGAATGGAATGGAATGGAATGGAATGGAATAGAATTATGGAATAGAATAGAATAGAATTATGGAATAGGAATAGAATAGAATAGAATAGAATAGAATAGAATAGAATAGAATAGAATAGAATAGAATAGAATTATGGAATGGAATAGAATGGAATGGAATGGAATGGAATAGGAATAGAATAGAATTATGGAATAGAATAGAATAGAATTATGGAATGGAATAGGAATAGAATAGAATAGAATAGAATTATGGAATAGAATAGAATAGAATAGAATTATGGAATAGAATACAATTATGGAATAGAATAGAATAGAATTATGGAATAGAATAGAATAGAATAGAATTATGGAATGGAATAGAATTATGGAATGGAATGGAATGGAAAAAACTTTTGTTTTTTCCCAAAGTCTCAACTTCGGAATTCGTGTTATTTATTTAGAAAAGTTTCCGATGGAAAGCTCAAGGTGGTGCACGCGAGCAGCACAGAAAATCCGTCCTTATTATTTTTTTTATAATTCTCATTTGTAAAAGCTTTATGCGTGGCCCTCCTTAATCCCTGGCAACTTGATAAAAAAAATTAAAAAAACAGCAAGGAGAACGAAGCGCGGAAGCCGTTCGATGAATAAAACACGTCGTTGAAATATGAATTCAGCGGGCTTAGGCAAGCGTGCAAAAAATAGCAGCCGGGGCCGCTTTGGCAGCTAAGCTGGTTGCGTCTTCTCCGCCTCTGTTCTCCATCGCTTTATTGCAAAGATCGTCTAGTTTAAGGATTAGTGGGGTTTTTTGCCTTGCCGATCATACTGGCTGTCAAGGATTTGCGTACGGCACTTCGAATGCGTTCAGAGAGCTCCGGAGGCGATTACTGTAATCCCTACATTTATAACCTGCGTTAAGAGCGCATTGATATCGTTTTGATTAGCACAATCCGGGCCTAAGAGAGTGGGGGGGGTTCAATTTTGGGAATTGCCACTGAGACACGATCCGAAGGTGCGTTTTTTCAGGAGGCAATTGGGGTTTCTTGTTTTCTTTTGAAGACATTTCGCTTCTCATCCAAGAAGCTTCTTCAGCTCTGACCGGATGAAGGGGAAGGGGAGGATTGATCTTCCTTGTAGGCAGCTGGTCATTTGCATCCTTTTTTAGAGGGTCGTTGAGGCCACTTGGAAGGTTACCTGTGTCCTCCGAGTGGTGCAAACGGTGAGGAAGCCTTCTTGGAACTGCTGAAGGGACTGATGTAGACTGGAGATAGATAGTGTACATTGGGGAAACAAAACAGCCACTTCACAACCGCGTGGCACAACACAACAGAACAAACCCATCAAATAAGATTCAGCAGCCCATCTGCATTTCAAAAACAAAGGCCGCTTTTTTGAAGACAACAAAGTCCACATTTTGGACAAAGAGGACCGCTGGTTTGAGAGAGGGGTCCAAGAGGCCATCTAGGTCCAAATTGAACAGCCCTCCCTCAACAAAGGCATACGACATTATCTATCTCCTGTCTACAACACAATCCTTTCAGCAGTTCCATGAAGGCTCCCCACCCTATTTGCACCTCTCAGGTGACTTTAAGGACACAGATAAATCTCCAAGTGGCCTCAACGACCCTCTAAAAAGGATGCAAATGACCAGCTGTCTGCAAGGAAGATCAACCCTTCCATTCTCCGCCATCCAGTCAGAGCTGAAGAAGCTTCTCGGATGAGAAGCGAAACGTCTTCAAAAGAAAAAACCCAGAAAGGCCAGGATGACTGAGAATCTCTACACACATTTAGACACAAAGCGAAGAGAACACTCGAAGCCGTGGGGGAAATTACGCAGGTGGTCTTGGATTTACAGCAGTCCCATTTAGTGACCGTTCAGAGTTACGGCATCAGTGAAAAAAAAGGGACTTGAGCAATTTTCATCCTTCCGACCATTGCATCGTCACGATGGTCATAGGATCAAAATTCAGACGCTTGGCAACTGACTCATATTTACGACTGTCGCAGTGTCCCGGGGTTACGCGATCCCCTTTTTTGCGACCGAAGTGAAGCCAGATTCACTTAACAGCTGTGTGACTGACTTAAATAGCTCCAGTGATTCACTTCGTAACCGTGGCAAGAAAGGTCGTAACATGGGTACAAGATTCAACTGAACAAATGTCTCGCTTAGCGACAGAAATCCGGGGCTCAAGGATGGTCGTAAGTCGAGGATTACCTATATTCTGTAGGAAAGGATAAAAAAGTTGGAAAAATTGGTCCCTTCAAAGTTGGATGTGCAACTCTAAATTTTCCTTCTGTTTTGTGTGTGTTTTTTTAAAGAATTTGTCATTGCGTACATGGTTTATTCCTGGGGAAACAGCTACAATAAAAAATTGAAGAGGAAGAACCCGGCCGACTACGAAAACGACGTGTAAGAAGATTCACGGGGGAGAAAATTTCTTTCCAGCTTTTTTTCCCCCCCTTCTCGGTTTCGAAGATACAACGCGTCGTTGTAAGAACACTGGGATCCAATAAACCTCTTTTGTGTTCCTTCCTCGGGTGTACATCTTTTAAAGCTTTGTCCAGCTTCGAAAACAAATAAATATATCATTGTGGGCTGAACCAAACCTTCCTTTCCTCGCAGCACCAAAATTTAAATTATTCCATCAATAAAGAGTATTTGTAGCTCAGGGTTGAAACAGTAGCACTGATGAGGTTAGCTAGTTGGGTCATGAAACGTCTGCAAGAAAATCACCCAGCTCAGAGAGCACCCAGGACCCCACAATTTTCCTCCTCCTTCCCCCTTCTAGCACTGATGATGTTAGCTAGTTGGGTCATGAAACATTTTTAGTCTTTTTTAGTTTTTTAGCTTTTAAATTGTCACTGGGTTTTAATTTGAATTGTTTTGAATTTGGGCCAAAGTATGTAATTCTTTTAATAATTTTAAATTTTGTATTGGTATGTGTTTTAGTTCTGGCTGTGCACCGCCCTGAGTCCACTAGGAGAAGGGCGGTATACAAATTGAATAAAATAAATAAATAAAATAAATCTGCAAGAAAAGCACCCAGCTCAGAGAGCATCAGACCCCACAGTTCTCCTCCTCTTCCTCTTCCTCCTCCCTCCTTCTAGCACTGATGAGGTTAGCTAGTTGGGTCATGAAACGTCTCCAAGAAAACCACCAAGCTCAGAGTACCAAAAGTACCCAGAGAGCTGAAGCATTTTAACTTTTCGACTTTTCACCCCCACCCCACCCCACCCCCAACCATCCCTTGCCTTGCTTGAAAAATGATTGGCAGGATGCTCCTTTACCGCTCTTCTCTACAAATTAAGATTTTTTAAAAAAACCTTAGGTAGGAAATATATTTAACAAAGAAATAAATTGGAGGCTCCTTCCCCCCTTCAATTTCTCCCCAGGAGAAATGGGCCAACTTGCCTGTTGGGGAAACAAGGCAGATGATGTTTGGTGTCTGTGGGTTGTCGTGCCCCCACCCCCACTTTTTGGTCTGTGAATATGTTTTTAAAAAACCCATTTGGGAGGGGTGGGTGGGTGTACATCTGTGTGTGTCGATTTATGTGAAAAAAAATTTTTTTTCTCCCACTGTTTGGAAAAAATGAGGCCTAAAAAGAATAGTAAAGCTAGGGAGGTGGATCTATCTATAGTTCTATCTATTCCTTTCTTCTTTTCTGCCTTCCTTCTGTAATTTGTCCATCTATCTCTTCGTTCTTTCCTGTCTTCTGTATATCTATCCATTCATCCATTCACCCACCCACCCATCCATCTATCTAATCTCTCTGTTTCTATCTATCCTCTCCATCCATTTCTTTCTGTCTATCTATCTATCTAATCTATTTTCCTATCCATCCATCCATCCACTCACCCACCCACCTGTCTGTCTCTGTCTGTCTGTCTGTCTAATTATTTTCCTGCATCCATCCATTCACCCACCCACCCACCCATCCATCTATCTAATCTCTCTGTTTCTATCTATCCTCTCCATCCATTTCTATCTATCTATCTATCTATCTATCTATCTATCTATCTATCTATCTAATCTGTTTCTATCTATCCATCCATCTAATTATCCATCCATCTAATCTCTCTGTTTCCATCCATCCATTTAATCTCTCTCTCTTTCTATCTATCCATCCATATCTATCTATCTATCTATCTATCATCTATCTATCTATCTATCTATCTATCTATATCTAATCTTTCTTTCTATCCATCCATCCATCTAATTATGCATCCTATCTAATCTCTCTGTTTCCATCCATCCATTTAATCTGTTTCTATCTATCCATCCATATCTATCTATCTATCTATCTATCTATCTAATCTTTATCTATCTATCCATCCATCCATCCAATTATCCATCCATCTAATCTCTGTTTCCAGCCATCCATTTAATCTCTGTTTCTATCTATATCCATCCATATCTATCTATCTATCTATCTATCTAATCTGTTTCTATCTATCCATCCATTCCATCCATCCAATTATCTGTCATCTTCTCTATCATCTCTCTATCCATCCATCCATCCATTTCTATCCCTTTCTTCTTTCTTTCCATCCATCCATCCACCCATCCTCCGTCATCTATCCATCTCCACGAAACCGTAACTTCCCCCCCCCCCCGCCGCCATCTCTCTCTCTCTCTAAGCGTCGGACGCAAAGGAGAACCACTCAGGCGGAGAGGCGGATCAAGCAGGAGAACCCGCCCTCGTGGGCGGGGATTTAAACAGCAACAACAATAACAACAAAAAAAAGATGACGGGCGTCCGGGGCTGGACCAATCGTCGCCGAGCGGGGGGGTGGGCGGTGAAGAAGAGAGGCTCCGCCTTTGGGGTGTTTTTTTTTTTTTCTCATTTCTTCTGCTCCTCTCTGCCCCGCCCACTAGCGGGTGTGTGTGGAAGCGACGCCTGGCGTGCGTGCGTGCGTGTGGGCGGGGCGCGCCGGGAGAAGGGGCGGGCTTTTCTGCGGGTCCGCGCGCCCGTCTGTCAGTCCAGCCGCGGCGCGGCTGAGGGAAAGGCGGAGGGTCCCGCGCGCGCGCGGCGGGCGCCATGGCGGAGCGAGGGGCGTCGGTGCTGGGCGGCCCCCGGGGCTCCGCGGCGGGCCCTTCGCTGCTCCAGCCGGCGCCTTGCGCCCCGGCTTCGGCTCCGCAGCCTTCGGCGGGGTCCCCGGCGCTAACCGGGACGGCTCAGCTGCTGGCCCCGCCGGCGGTGCCTCCGCCGCTGCCGCAGCCCTCGGCGTCGCCGCCGCCCCCGCAGCCCTCGGCGGGCCTGGGGGCTTCTTCGGCTCCCGGAGGAGGAGGAGGGGCGCCCCCTCCTCAGGCCCCGCCGGGCTCGACGGCCGGGGGTCGCCCCGTGCAGATGAACCTCTACGCCACCTGGGAGGTGGACCGGAGCTCCCCCAGCTGCGTGCCCAGGTGAGCGGCTCCGGGGTTTGGGTGGGGAGGGAGGGTCAGTTCCCATCCTCCGCAGCTGTCAAAGAGAACGCCAGGGGTGGGGAACCCACATCCCATCATCCCCAGCTCTTGAGAGAGCCCCTGGGGTGGGGGATCCACTTCCCATCATCCGCAGCTGTTAAAGAGAACGCCAGGGGTGGGGAACCCACTTCCCATCATCCCCAGCTCCAGAGGAGTCCCATCATCCGCAGCTGTTGAAAGAAGGCTGGGATTGTAAACTCACCTCCCATCATCCCCAGCTCTTGAGAGACCCCCTGGGGTGGGGGATCCACTTCCCATCATCCCCAGCTGTTAAAGAGAACTCCAGGGGTGGGGACCCACTTCCCATCATCCCCAGCTCCAGAGGAGTCCCATCATCCGCAGCTGTTGAAAGAAGGCTGGGATTGTAAACTCACCTCCCATCATCCTCAGCTCTTGAGAGACCCCCTGGGGTGGGGGATCCACTTCCCATCATCCCCAGCTGTTAAAGAGAACTCCAAGGGTGGGGACCCACCTCCCATCATCCCCAGCTCTTGAGAAACCCCTGGGGTGGGGGATCCACTTCCCAATCATCCCCAGCTCCAGAGGAGTCCCATCATCCGCAGCTGTTAAAGAGAACTCCAGGGGTGGGGAACCCACTTCCCATCATCCCCAGCTCCAGAGGAGTCCCATCATCCCCAGCTCTTGAGAGACCCCTGGGTTGGGGACCCACCTCCCATCATCCTCAGCTCTTGAGAGACCCCTGGGTTGGGGGCCAACCTCCCATCATCCCCAGCTCCAGAGGAGTCCATCATCCCCAGCTATTGAGACCTCTGGGGTGGGGGCCCACCTCCTATTATTCCCAGGTCTAGTGGACTTCTGGTGTGGGGCTCACCTCCCATCATCTCCAGATGTTAAAAGAACACTTGATGGCAGCTCACCTCCCATCATCCCCAGCTCTTGAGAGACCCCTAGGCTGGGGGCCCACTTCCCATCATCCCCAGCTCCAGAGGGCTCCATCATCCCCAGCTACTAAAAGAACACTGGGATGGTAAGCTCACCTCCCATTATCCCCAGCTGTCGAGAGACCTCAGGTGGAGGCTCACCTCCCATCATCCCCAGCTGCCCAGGGACCCCTGGGTGGAGACTCACCTGCCATCATTCCCACCTGCCCAAAGACCCTCTTAAGGGAGGGCAGCCCACCTCCCATCACCCCCAGCTACCAAAACACCCCACCTCCCGGGATGGGAACCCATCTTCCCCAGCCACTCCGCTCTCCTCATCCCCAGCCACCCAAAGACTTCCGGGAGGAGGGGGGGTTCCCACCTCCCATCATCCCCAACCACCGAAAGAACCCTAGGATGGTAACCCACCTCCCATCATCTCCCTCTGCCCAAAGACCCTTGGGCTGATGGACTTCTTCCCATCATCCCCAGCCACCTGGGGAAAAAAGCACCACCTCTTAATGGCCTATTTCTTTCTAGGAAAAGCCCCCACCCCCTTCATAGCCCCTCCCTCTTCCCTTGGCAACCCCCATCTAAGGAGTCGGATGGGGAGTGGTCCAGTTGATTAGCCCCTCCCCCTCTGCTTTGAAGTGGACATCCCATAAATTTGGGAGGAGGGGGGGGAGAGAAGAGGAGTGTAGGAAGATTTGAAAGGGGTGTTGATGATGGACAGGTGAAACATGGGTTTTTCTACGTCTGGATACGGTACAGTAACCGAAGGGACCTTGGAGGTCATCTAGTCCAGCCCTCTGCTCACACAGGAGATCCGTACTAGGGATTCGAACCACTGAACTGCCGACCTTTCTGATCGACAACGCTCGGCGTCTTAGCCCCTGAGCCATGGTGGGACAGATCTTGTGGCTTGAGAAGAAGGCTTATGATTCTTCCACTGTGTGGACGGCTCGGTCGTTCTGCGGTCATTGGTGGGGATGCTGGCTTGTGAATTCATTGGAGCCAGGTGGTCCTCATCTTACAACCCTTTGCCTTAGGCTCCGAAGTTACAACAGCACTGGGAAAAAAAAAGCGACATAGGACATAGTCCTCACGCTTACGTCCGTTGCGGCATCCTTGGACAATCCCGTGAGCCAAATTTGGGCACTTGGCAAAACTGACGTGTCTTTACGACGGTATTGCCACGTCCCGGGGTCGTTTCACCAGGAATCAAACTCAATTCAAGGAATAGCCTTTTGATTCATTTAACATTTAGCGCTTAACTGGCCCCCCAAAAAGCGGCAAAATTTATTTATTTATTTATTTATTTATTTACACAAATTTATATGCCGCCCTTCTCCCTAAGGACTCAGGGCGGCGAACACAGGTTAAAAACATACAATAATAAAAGGAAACGGAATTAAAACCAGTCTAAAACAGCGAGAATAAATAATAAAACCCAGGAATCAGATTGAGCGAAACTCTCTTAGCGGAGGAAATTCTGAATTCCATTGTGGTCGTAAGCCGAGGACTACCTCCAATCTGGTCAGTGGTCTCCCCATGCTTATTGTAAGGCCAATTGGGGTTACCCAAGAAGAACGTTGTCGTCCGTCCCCCCAAATCTCTCCCTCCTTCCCACAACATGATCTGAGTTACAGGTTGTTCAAATTTGAGGAGCATCGTACATCTCGGATACTACGCTGACGTTACCGTATACTCCCTGAGTGCAAAGTTATTGTGTGCTCAATCCGCCGCGTGGTTCCGGTGACGAGCACTTCCTCAGATTGAAGGGCCTCGGTGCCAACATGTTACTGAGAATTTCCTCTCTTGCTTTAAACCAACTTCCGACCAACATTGGCAGCTGGTGGAGCTACGTAGCCAATTTAACTAGTTTTGCTTGTTCCAATTTGAGGGTTCTTTTTGTCTTTTGTGCAAAAAAAATAATAATCAGAAAATCTGGTTTTGGTAGAATGGTGCCTTTTCTAAAAAATTTTCAAGAGGCAACTGGATTTTGTGGTTATTTTTTTTTCTTTTGAAGACATTTCGCTTCTCATCCGAGAAGCTTCTTCAGCTCTGACTGGATGGAGGGGAAGGGAAGGATTGATCTTCCTTGTAGACAGGTGGTCATTTGCATCCTTTTTTAGAGGGTCGTTGAGGCCACTTGGAGGTTTCTCTGTGTCCTCGGGGTCACCTGAGTGGTGCAAATGGGGTGGGGAGCTTTCTTGGAACTGCTGAAGGGACTGTTGTAGACTGGAGAGAGATGGTGTACATTGGGGAAACAAAACAGCCACTTCACAAATGCATGGCACAACACAACAGAACAAACCCATCAGATAAGATTCAGCAGCCCATCTGCATTTCAACTCTGACCGGATGGAGGAGAACGGAAGGATCTATACTCCTTGCAGACAGCTGGTCATTTGCATCCTTTGAGAACGTCGTTGAGGTTTGAAACTTGGAGGTTTACCTGTGTCCTCAGGATCACCTGAGTGGTGCAAATGATTCCTGTAGTCTGCAATTTTTTTTTTCTGGAAATCCGTTCCTACTCCCACCCCATTCAAAGGGTGCGTATCCCAGATCGCGTAGCTAAAAGTCTAAAAAACTGCGGACTACAGAAACCATTTGCCCCACTCAGGTGACCTCCGAGCACACAGAGAAACCTCCCAAGTGGCCTCAACGACCCTCTAAAAAGGATGCAAACGACCAGCTGCCTGCAAGGAAGATCAATCCTTCCGTTCCCCTCCATCCGATCAGAGCTGAAGAAGCTTCTGGGGACGAGAAGCGAAAAAAATAATAATATATAAAATGTGTTACAGAATGCAGAATCACAGAGTTCGAAGGGACCTCGGAGGTCTTCTAGTCCAACCCCCTGCTTAGGCAGGAAACCTTACACCGCTTCACCCAACCTCTTCTTAAAAGACGAGCTTTCCACCTCTGACCATCCCAGCATCCTCACCCGATCAAAATGTGGGTGCTTAGCAACCAGCTAAGCATTTACGAGGGTTGCAGCATCCGTCACTATTTGCGACGGACTAGGTGGCTCAGTGGCTAAGACAAGCGAGCTCGTCGATCAGAAAGGTCGGCAGTTCGGCGGTTTCGAATCCCTAGCACAGGTCTCCTGCGTGAGCAGGGGGTTGGACTAAATGACCTCCAAGGTCCCATCCAACTCAGTTACTGACTTTCCCAGCCGGCTTCCGACAAGGGGGGAAAGCCGGATTTGCTGAATCGACCATGTGATCCACTTAACAGCTGCTAAACGAGAACGGTCGTAAAAATCAGGCTCCACCGACTTAACCCACTGCCAGCAGCGGATATTCTGGGCCCCATTGTGGTCGTAAATTGAGGACTGCCTCTCTTTCTGTCGATGCAAAAGTAGCACAGCTTTTTCTCTCCCTATCGCAAAGAAGGAGGTTTATCTCTTAAGCGAAAGGATAAATATTTCTCTGGATGGTTGATGGAGTTGAAAAAGATAATTTTTTAAATCCTTCAGCCAAATACCCCTTTCGACTTATCAAGAGTCCTGCTTCCTTGGTCAATATTTTTCCCGCTAACAAGCACACTTCCAAAGGCTTTCTAATATCTCCAGTGTTGCGTTAATGTTGTTGATTTCTCGCTTGTATCTCCAGGGTGGCATTTCCCTTTTTCTTAACAACAAGGTCTGGGGCGGTTTATTAGATAATGTTTCTTTCTCTCTTTTTTTTTTTCTTCTTCCTTCCTGAAGCTCAGTTTCACTTGTCAAAAAGCTAATTTTACTTTTGATTTATTTATTATTATTATAATTTACTTGATTCATTAAACCTGAAACTCAAGTCAACTGAACATTCAAAAATGCATCACATATACCATTGACTGGTGCTAATGGTTGATAGGGGTTGCTGCCAGCGTCCTAGGGACCAACCAAGTACCTCCTTAAGATGTACGATGTTCCGAGTAGCGCAGTTTTTTTGCGTGTGATTGCAAGAAGTTGCAATTTGCTGATGTATCTTATAAAATTCTTGGACATGGTACCGAGTGCCCCGATGACAATGGGTATCACTCTCACATGTTTCACCCATAGCCGTGTAGTTTCGATGGCCAGGGTCGCGATATTTCTTGATTTTTTTTCCCCAGTTCTTTTTCTTCGACTCTGGCATCTCCTGGTACCGCGATGTCAATAAATTGTACGGTTCGGTTTTCGACAACTGTGATATCTGGCGTGTTGTGTTCCAAGTGACGATCCGTCTGTATTCGAAAGTCCCACAAGATCTTCACCTTCTCGTTTTCTATAACTTTTTCCACTTTATGTTCCCATGACTTTCTGGATATTTTTTGGATATTATTATTATTATTATTATTATTATTATTATTATTATTATTATTATTATTATTATTATTTAATCTTTAGTGAGATTCACAGCCTTTGAGGCTGGTTAATAGCTCAGCAGCTCGAGTCCTAACCAAGGGCCTAGGAACTGTTAAGGTTTACTGTTAATATTATTATTATTATTATTATTATTATTATTATTATTATTATTATTATTATTATTATTAGTTAATCTTTAGTGAGATTCACAGCCTTTGAGGCTGGTTAATAGCTCAGCAGCTCGAGTCCTAACCAAGGACCTAGGAACTGTTAAGGTATCGTCGGAGGATGTAAGCTGTTCCGAGTAAGGTGGTTTTTTGTAGAGTCAAAATGTTCAAGTCCGGCAAATTTAGAATTTCTAAATAGCGGGGTAGCCCTTTGGGTATTGTTCCAAGGGCTCCAATTACAATCGGGACAACACACGATTTCTTCTTCTTCTTCTTCTTCTTCTTCTTCTTCTTCTTCTTCTTCTTCTTCTTCTTCTTCTTCTTCTTCTTCTTCTTCTTCTTCTTCTTCCTCCTCTTCCTCTTCCTCTTCCTCTTCTTCTTCTTCTTCTTATTATTACTATTTTGTCGGTCTGAAATGTCCACTCCGTTTGAACTCAGGATCCTCGTTTGTTCACCAGAGGAAAGAAGAGCTTTTAACTACAGGACTGTATTTTCAAATAGCTTTTTGAAAGCAGGGAAGGTATAAATCTCCGGCAGACTTTAGCCGAAATCCATTTTAAGTGCAAGGCCTCTTCTTCCTTCAGGAAAATAAAAAAAACAAATCTTGGACATTAGGACTCTATCATGTTTCCTCCTTCTAAATTTAGATTGGAGGGTGGGGAAAACATCCTGTATTTACAGTTTATATATATATATATATAAAATTCCTTACAGTTTCTGCCAGACCTTTTAATCGCCCAGCCTCGTCGATTAGCATCAGGGGTTGTTTCTTAAGATGACCTTGGCCATTGCCAGAGTGTGACTTTTTAAAAAGTAAAATAAATCGATTATTTGAACGCGTAACGTATATCCGTGGACAACGGATGTATCCTTGGTGAAGAACGGTAGACGTGATTTTTGCAGTCAAAAGTGATCCTTATTATGAGACGGCCTATATATATCCGGGGTGGGCCGAGTCTTCTTATCTCCTGCAGAGCAGAAAATATTAGTTTTAAGAAGCAGAAGGTGTGATCTGCATTTCGGTGCCATGTTTACTTGGGAGAATTAAACATGGTTGTGTGTTTTTCTGGGGTTTTGTTTGTTTTTTTAAAGTGGTTGGGGGAGTTGACACAACTTCTGCTTTTCCGCAGCCCCTGCAGTTGTTCACCTCTGTGTAACAGCTGATTTGTAGCCCAGCTTGCAACCTAAATTTACGTCGGCCTCTCTCAAAGCAAGGAGAGGAATTTAGTTTCCTGCCGCAGAGGAAGTTAACTGAACAGAACGTCTTCCCGTTCCTCCAGAATTCTTGCGGGCCCCCGTGTTTTATTTTTATAACGCCCGTCGTTTGGCATGTGGGTAATTTGCCAAAATAGCCAAAAAAAAAAAAACAACCCCTCCATTTTTTTGTTTTGTGCTTCGCCTCTTCCCCACCCACTCCGAGAAGAAATAATTATGCCGTTCAATATGCAATATGAGCGATTGGCACCGTCTACCCCGAAATTCCTTCTATGTAAAGCAAATAAAAATGCTTCGAGACAAAAGGGAGCGTATATCGAGAGACACTTTTGAAGCAGATGGCTGCTAGTGCAATTTTGTCCACATATATATATATATGGGGCTGCTTGTTAAATTTTATGCCCTTTTAGGGAATATTGCTCAGAATTAGCACACATGCGTATATCTATATCTATATATCTAATCTATATATCTTTATATCTATCTATCTATCTAATCTATTTTCCTATCCATCCATCCAATCACCACCCACCCGTCTGTCTGTGTCTGTCTGTTTATCTATCTATCTATCTATCTATCTATCTATCTATCTATCTATCTATCTATCTATCTATCTAATCTATTTTCCTATCCATCCATCCATCCATCCACTCACCCACCCGTCTGTCTGTGTCTGTCTGTCTATCTAATTATTTTCCTGCCCATCCATCCATCCATCTAATCTCTCTGTTTCTATCTATCTATCCATCCATCCATATCTATCTGTCTGTCTATCTGTCTATCTATCTATCATCTACAGTATATCTATCTATCTAATTTACCTAGAAGCATGTACTAAAAACTCATCTATCATCTCTTCATATATATCTATCATCTCTCCATCCCTATCTATCTATCTATCTATCTATCTATCTATCTATCTATCTATCTATCTATCTAATCTATCTAATCTATTTTCCTATCCATCCATCCACTCACCCACCCGTCTGTCTGTGTCTGTTTATCTATCTATCTATCTATCTATCTATCTATCTATCTATCTATCTATCTAATCTATTTTCCTATCCATCCATCCATCCACTCACCCACCCACCCGTCTGTCTGTGTCTGTCTGTCTATCTAATTATTTTCCTGTCCATCCATCCATCCATCTAATCTCTCTGTTTCTATCTATCTATCCATCCATCCATATCTTTCTATCTATCTATCTATCTGTATATATGTATGTATTCTCAATAAATATAAGCCCACATTTTATTCCTCCTTCCTCTTTTGTTTCTGTCTGCTAGGTATAAAAATATTTCAGTCACGTGTATTTTCTGCTTGGTTTTTTCTTAAAACGACCAATTCGGTAGCTTCAGCAGGTAGAAAGGCAGGTTCTGCCAATGCTTATCCATCAGTGTCAGCAAATAACTTTTCTGGCCCTATTTACAGGCGGGAGTCCTGTAAACAGAATGGCTGCGTTTCGTGCAGCGCTGGTTTCCTTAACCACGTTTTGTGACGTCTTAACCATGGTTTTATTTTATTTTTTTTGGTGACCTCAGACCCGGAGGACGTTTGAATGCCAATCGATGTGCATCGTCCCTTTTTTCAAGTTTAAAAATCCCACCTTGTTCCTGATTTTCTTGGTTAGCCTCGTTCTGATCGGGCACCGGCACGTCCGGATATGTTTGCCTTTTTATTTTATTAGATAATTGGTCTAGCTCATTAGCGATGCTGTTCGCTTCGCTCCTGCTGTTTTGCATTTTGCTCGGTTGCAACAGAACATTCATATTGGGATTTCTGGATCGTTGTGTCATTTCTGGCTATCTCCAGAAAACATTCCTTTTTTGTGCCAAACGTATCCCAATTCTCACATGCCGAAAATCCTTCTGTGCTTTTGTTTTGTTTAAAAAAAAAGTCCTTTTAGCATTTCCTGTTGATACCTGCTTGCTAAATTTCTTCCTCTTTTGTTGGCGCAAAAGAATTCATTTCTCAAAGATACTGCTATAATACTTTGCTTATCCTGATGTACATTTTTTTAAAACCTGGAGCTGAAAGGCTCAAATCTTTTATCGGATGAATGAGCAGTTTAATGGGAAACTTCTGCATTTCAATACTCTCCCGTGGCTGCATATAACTTTGATGCTGGTCGAGGACTCTGTTTTCTAATCCAGTGGTTCATCACTTAGTGATGAATCTTAGTGATTAGGGATTCCAGTGAAATGTTATTTTTTTTATTTATTTATTTATTTTATTGAATTTGTATACCGCCCTACTCCTGAAGGACTCAGGGCGGTGAACAGCCATAGAATGAAACATATAAATACAAAATTTAAAATAGACTAAAACGAATTAAATAATTTGGCTGAACAAATTTAAAACCCCGATAATTTGAAACCAAATTTAAAATTTCCATTTAAAAAGGGGAAAGACTTAGGTCAGGCTGGCTTGATGAAATAGGAAAGTCTTGAGCACGCGACGGAAGGTACGCAGATCCGGGATCCTCCGTATCTCCGGGGGGAGCTCGTTCCAGATAGTAGGTGCCCCCACAGAGAAGGCTCTCCCCCTGGCAGCCGCCAGTCGACATTGTTTGGCCGACGGCACCCGGAGGAGCCCCTCCCTATGAGAGCGTACTGGTCGGTGGGAGGCTATTGGTGGTAGCAGGCGGTCCTGTAAATAACCAGGTCCTAAGCCATGGAGCTCTCTAAAGGTGATAACCAAAACCTTGAAGCGCACTCGGAAGAGTTTTGATTTAAATCTTAAGATAAGTCTTGGGGGGGCATCCGTGGCCACAAAAGGCATTTAAAGGGCATCCTTGGGGAAGAAAGGGTTAAGAACCATGGCCCTAGTCCAAGGCTGGGCTGCGGGGGTTCGCAGGGGTTCGGGAAAACCCCTGTGCAGTTCGGAGAACCCCCCCCCAAATCCCACTCCTGGCTGGCCCCACCCACCCTTCCCAGGAGTCCCCACGCGGCCCGTTTTGGATGCAGGTAAGTGCAAGGTGCTCAGGGAGGGCGAAAAACGGGTTTCTGGCCTCCAGAGGGCCTCCGGAGCCTGGGGAGGCCAATTTCGCCCTGGTTCGCCCTGGACAACCCTGGTTCGAGACCCGAGTGCTGCGCAGTGAGTGAGCTCCCGTTCCTTGCTCCAGCTCCTCCCACCTTAGCAGTCCAAAAGCAGGCAAATGCGAGCAGATAAATAGGTATCACTTCGGCGGGAAGGTAACAGCGTTTGTGTGCCTTTGGCATATAGGCAGCCCGGGTTCGAGACCCGAGCTCCGTGCAATGGATGAGCTCCCGTTCCTTCCTCCAGCTCCTCCCACCTTAGCAGTCCAAAAGCAGGCAAACGCGAGTAGATAAATAGGTACCACTTCGGCGGGAAGGTAACAGCATTCGTGCGCTTTTGGCATATAGGCATGCTGGCCACATGACCACGGAAATTGCCTTCGGACAACGCTGGTTCCCTCGGCTAAGAAACAGAATTGAGCAGCCTGCTGTAGAGTTGAATCCATTCTGGATGGTGAGCTAAACTGTCTCTGCATTTGCAAAGTAATTCTGTTTTAATGGACATTCAAGGAAACCTTTCCCAGTAAAAGAATTTTGCAGGAAACCGAAGAAGAAGAAAAAAAATCCAGTTGTCCAGGCCTTCCCAGCTTCTATCGGCCGCTGAGACAAATTTTCTAGCTGTTCCCTTTCCCAAATTTATTCTTTCTTTAAAAAAAGGTAACCTGCTTTTTCCAGCATCTGCTCGTTGGTGTCTTGGGAAGAAGTCCCATCTGGACATCTTCCTCTTTGTGGGACCTCATGCTGTGAACTAAAACGAGATTTCTGCCGGTGACATAAGGAAAAGGCAACCCCTCGGATGATCGCTCCGGCGTTTATCCGCCCCTTGTCCAAGTCCATGTCTTTTTTCTTTTTTTCTTTTTTTCTTTTTTTGAGATGCGTGGAAACGTTAACAAGCAAAAATAATTTCTGGTTTAGAAGAGAGGCCATCTTGAATGCTTTCGTTTCCCTGCTCCCAAAACGAGAAGACGTAGCTCAAATCGCTCCCAAAATAATTTTTAAAAAAAAAAAAAAAAAATCCAGCCTTTTAAACTCTCCGTTCCATCTGTTGTTTTTTTAACGCGGTGTTAAAAATAAAAGCCTTTTTGCCACCTAAAAATAAACCCATTAGTTAATCATTTCAAGCTCTCGGGCCCCATTGATGAATTTTGCGCTCCTGTTAAACACGAACACGGGGGACGCGATGGATCGGCGGCTAAGACGCCGAGTGTGTCGATCAGCAAGGTCGGCGGTTCGGCGGTTTGAAACCCCAGCGCCGCGTATAACGGGGTGAGCTCCCGTTACTCGTCCCAGCTTCTGTCAACCTAGCAGTTCGAAAGCCCGTAAAAAATGCAAGTAGAAAAATAGGGACCCCCTTTGGTGGGAAGGGAACAGCGTTTTCTGTGCACTTTTGGCGTTTAGTCATGCCGGCCACATGACCACGGAGACGTCTTCGGACAGCGCTGGCTCTTCGGCTTTGAAACGGAGATGAGCAGCGCCCCCTAGAGTCGGGAACGACTAGCACATCTGTGCGAGGGGAACCTTTACCTTTACTAACACGTACATTTTCAGGGAGCACGGCTTACTGTCTTGTTCTACTTTGATAACTTTTCCAGATGTTTACCTGAATAACATTTTCTCTTTATCATGTAGGAATGCTAGAGTGATAATTGAATTTAGTGATAAGCGCTTGATCGTAAAAAGACACAATTTGGAGGTGAGAAAAATGGCTCGCCTTCGACAAAAGGATGGTCATGGTTCCCTTGTTTTGCTTTTTTTAAATAATGAGTAACACTTAAGAATTGTTCATTGTGGTACAATTCCGATGACGGGCAAACATTTTCTTCACGAACGCGATTGTAAATCCGATTTTCTTGCTGTTGGAAAGCTGTCGTTATAAACGACTCCAAGGTAAAACACAATATCGAATTAAGTTTGAACCGTGTAGCAGTCCCTGCTTACAAACACTGAGCTGTCTGTGTCTCTAACGTAAAAAAATGAGCTTCCCCTCCCCCCTCTGGCTTTCTGAAGTTTTCTTCGTTGAACGCGAGCGTAAATCAGATTTTTGTCTCTGAGGTGAAAATCTCCCTTTTTGGAGATTTTCAAAATGGGAATGCTAAAATGAACACCGTGGCCATTTTAAGAAGCTCTTGCAGGTAACAGGTTGTCATCGACTTACAACCATTCATTTAGTGACCGTTTTGAAGTGACGATGGCACTGAAAAAAAGGTGACTTGTAACCGTATTTTCACACTGATGACCGTTTTAGCCACATGGCCACATAAAATTCGGATGCTTGGCAACCAAGACTCCTATTTACAATGGTCGCAAAGTCCCGGGGTTACGTGATCCTCTTTTACGCCCTTCCAAGTCTGTGAGGAAGCCAGATTCGCTTAACAACCTTAACGAATGCAGTGATTCACTTAACAACCGTGGCAAGAACGATCGTAAAATGAGGGCTTTTGTGGACAGTTAGTTCTCGACTTACAACCGTTCGTTTAGTGACTGTTCAAAGTTACGACGGCACTGAAAAATGGGACTTGTGACCGTTTTTCACACTTATGACCGTTTTAGCATCCCCATGGCCGCATAATCAAAATTCAGACGCTTGGCAACTGGCTCACATTTATGACGGTCACGTGATCCCCTTTTGCGACCGTCCGACAAGCAAAGTCAACGGGGAATGCCAGATTCCCTGAACAACTGCAGCGATTCATTTAACAACCGTGGCAAGGAAGGTCGTAAAACAGGACGGAAACTCACTCGACAGATGTCTCCCTTAGCGAGAGGTATTTGGGGGCTCCGTTGTGGTCGTCAGTCGAGGACTAAGTGTGGCGTGTCAGCCTGGGAAAGGCGAAGAGGCGACCCATCGTTTAAGCTCTTGAAATTACAGACGCCTCCGCCCTAAAGCCTGTGGGGTATTTTTTTAATTAAAACCCTTTAAAAGTTTTAAACTCAGAAAGTTTCGGGAGCTTAAGATCAGGCAGGATTGTGCAGCTCTCGGAAAGGAATCCCAGCTGCCTGCCACTTACGATAGCTAGTCCTTGACTTACGACCACAACGGAGCCCCGAATGTCCGTCGCTAAGCGAGAAAGTTGTGAAGTGAATGTTGTCCCGTTTTATCAACCCTTTCCGGCCACCGTTGAGGGGAAGAGAGCAAGGGAGATAAAAGAAGGGAAGGAAGAAGGAAGGAGAAGGGCTGACATCAGACGCAGCTTCTGACTATAACCAGACAGAAAAAAAATGTGGTAAGAGGGAGCCACGCTTTTCTCTTGCAAGCCAAGGTTGTTTTTGCAAATGGCTTTTGTAACAGTTGTGATGCTGGTTGCAACATTGCTACAACATGTTTCAGGAGCATTTTATTTTGGCAGGCAGGCAGGAGTTGTTGGTGTTAATATTTAGAGGGCGGGGGGGGAGGAAGAATACAATTTATTCTTGTGGAACTGACTCACACTTACAACTGATGCAGTTTCCCGGGGATCGTGTCATCCCCTTTTGCAACCTTCAAGTCAACGAGGAAGTCAAATTCACTTAACAACCATCTTACTAACTTCAACGAATGCAGCGATTCCCTTAACAACCATGGCAAGAAGGATCGTAAAACGAGTCCAAAACTCACTTAATCATTGGCTCGGTCAGTAAGGGGAAATTTTGAGCTCCATCGTGGTCGCAAATTGAAAACTAACTGTGTTTCTGTAGGTTTTCAGAATGGAAACGGTTAAACGAATATACAGGCTGTCTTTAAGAAACCTCGTGTCTTTTTTTTTTCATGTCTAAAAGCACTTCATTTGGTAGCTACTTTTTGGAAGAAGAAGCATTTAGAGAGTTTGAATATTCACTTTGTGGTTTTTCTTTGCGGGAACCTCAAATGCAGATAAGAACCTATCATTCAAATAGTTTGGTCTGTTGCGATAAAGAAATGCTATTTGACCCTTTAAAAAGATGAATTTTTTGCGGACAGGCATTTAAACTGGAACTTCACCCTCGAATATCGACAAAGGTATCTTTAGCACATATATTAAATTCGACTAAGTGATGTAAGCTGCGTTTTCTGGAAAAGGGATTGCCCTTGGGGCTCTTTTGAGAGTTTGCTTAAAGAGAGATTCCTTAAAACAAATTGAACTTTTAATGGAATCTCGGTTTGGCCAAATGAAGACTTTATAGGCTAGCAATTAATGTAAACACAATGATTTTTTGATGACTTTACTTATATACGTAATACTATTTTCCCAATTTCTACCTCTTTTTTCGACTTAATAGCCACCGTATTAAGTATTTTGTATCTATCCATCATTTCTGGGTTGATGCATGACATCAGTGGGGTTGTGCATTCAGTTTTCCTGGGTGTGTACGTATAAATTGCACAAGGACCGGGGGGAAAAAACGGTGTCATTTTGTGATCAACACGAAAATTGGGACATCTGCCCGGAATTCCGTTTTCCTGGTGTCAGTTACGGGAATATTAGCAAATGTTATGATTAGGAGCACATTGTGCTTATGCTGAAGGTTTTTGCAAACGGCAGAAAAATAAGAATTAAATAACAGCACGTCGGCAGAATTGGCAAGCCCAAACTGGCTTTGGCTGGCTAGGCTAACATTAAGTGGTTTTTTTTAAAAAAAAAAATCAGGATAATGAATTGGAAAGGGGACCCAAAGGTGTTTTTTTTTTCCAAGAGGCAACTGGATTTTCTGGGTTTTTTTCTTTGAAGACGTTTCGCTTCTCCAAGAAGCTTCTTCAGTTCTTTTAAGAGGAAACCGGACTTTGTTTTTCTTTGAAGACGTTTCGCTTCTCCTCCAAGAAGCTTCTTCAACTCTTTCAAGAGGCAAAATGGACTTTGTTTTTCTTTGAAGACCTTTCGCTTCTCTTCCAAGAAGCTTCTTCAACTCTTTCAAGAGGCAACATGGACTCTTGCATGCACGACCCTCTGCACT